>NC_057811.1:371620982-371846039 GCF_018294505.1 Triticum aestivum
GCGGGGACGGACGGCGGCGAACGGGCCCGCGGGCTTCGCGGGCCGGCGGCGGCACGGGCGGCCGGGAGGCCATGTGGCGCTCTCTGGTTGGACGGGTGCGGCGGCGGATGCGTCTGGCGCCGGGCGGACGTGTCCGGCGCGCGGAGGAAGGGGAAGACTAGGGTTTGCCCGAAAAATTCGGAGGGGGAGGTGTTTATATAGGCATAGGGAGCTAGGAGACTCCAAATGGAGTGCGGTTTTCGCCCACACGATCGTGATCGAACGACCGAGAGCATGGAAGTGACTTAGATGGGTTATTGGGCTGTTTGGAGGGGGTTTTTGCTGCAACACACAAAAGGCCTTTGCAGTTACCCGGTTAACCGTTGGAGCATCAAACGACCTCCAAATGGAACGAAACTTGACAGGTGGTCTACTGGTGGTATACCAAGGCCACTTGGAAAACCTCGGTCCATTCTGAGAATGTTTAACACCCGCTCACGAAAAGAAACAAGAGGGGTGCGCCGGTGCACGTGGGAGTGTCGGATTGCAAAACGGACAACGGGGAAAATGCTCGGATGGATGAGACGAACACGTATGCAAATGAGATGCACATGATGACATGATATGGGATGCATGACATGAACAAAATGCAAAACGAAAGACAAAACCCAACCACAGAGGGAATATCATAACACATAGCCGAAAATGGCAAGAGTTGGAGTTAGAAATATGGAAAGTTACATCCGGGGAGTTACAACACTCCACCACTACGAGAGGATCTTGTCCCAAGATCTAGGACTGAAAGAACTCCGGATATTCGGAATGGAGGTGGTCCTTGCGTTCCCAGGTGGCTTCTCGGTCGGAATGGTGTGTGTTGAGGATATAAACCCTAGAGTCACCCGCCAGCCGGGGCCGGGTTACTCATAATGGTCATCACCTGAAGCCCGACGCCAAGCTTGAAGACAGTGGGCCAAAGATGGGCTTAAGACCCAGAGATGGTTTAAAGCCCGTAGTTACAATTATTATTATGGTAGAACTTGTAGTGTAAGGCAAGAATAGTAGAGAGTCCGAGCCGGACACTCTTATGAGCCGGCGAGGGACTCTGAGAGCTGCGGGGCGTCAACCTCTCTATATAAAGGGATGACCCGGCAGCGGTTTGGGGACAAGAAAGATCTCATCGAGAGCCAGGCATAGCGGTTAAGCTCCCTGGTCATCGAAACCCTAATCAATACCACCTCAACTGGACGTAGGCTTTTACCTTCACCGTAAGGGGCCGAACCAATATAAACCCTCGTGTTCCTTGTCCCGTTTAACCCCTTCAAGCTTCCTAGCGGCGATGGCTCCACGACTAAGTCCTAGCTTGAGGACATCTGCCGTGACAATTCCACGACAGTTGGCGCCCACCGTGGGGCCAGCGCACGGTGGATTTGAGTTCTTGAAGGGCAGCTTCGAAGGGCTCAAGGGATACGCTGTGGGCCGGATGACCAAGAGTCGTCGCGGCAAGCTCTACATCGACGATGCAAGCTGGGGCCCCGACGCCGACTCAATCGAGTACGGATACCGGGTCCCCTTTGGCGGAATTCATGTTTTCATTGGCAAGATTGGTGAGCCGGGCCCTGAGCCGGATCTCTGCACCGATCTCGTCGAGACGGCTCAGCGCGCCCGACCCGCCCGGGCCCTGCCTGCCTTGAAGCATGCTTTTGTGGGATGTGTCCATGGAGGGCACTCTGATAGATCTGGATCTGGTGATGAGACGGCCGCCGGCTCTGACGGCGAGTCGACCACAGATGAGTCAAACTCGTTGTACCAACTTCAAGATGGTAGGCTCATGGGTTGTTCCGATGGTGACAGTGTTCCGGACCCGTTTGAGCCGCCGAGCCGGGTCGGAATCTTCATGGCCGGTGCGCAGCCCGTTCAGAACCCTGCTGCTGGGGCAGGAAACCCGGTGCCTTCGCCGGCTCAGGTGCTGATGGATCTCACGGACAAGATGACGGTCCTGTTGACCGCCGCGGTTGACCCGGCGGATCAAGCTCAGCATGACGCGGAGGTGGCGCAGTTAAAATTAGATCTCGTGAAAGCCAAAGAGGATCTGGCAGCGGAAGGGATCAGGATGGCTGCGGAGAGGGCGGCTCTCGACGCCCAAACTCAGTTGATTCAAGCGCAATCCTTCCGGCTCACGATGGATCAGAACGCATCCAATGAGGTCATGAGAAGGAGGCATCAAAAGGCCCAATCTCGACTCCCTCCGATTTACGATCCTCGAAACCTCTTCAACATGCCAGGTGCAGGGTCTAGTAACCCGCCAGGGGTCATAGTGCCCGGGTCTGGGACCCCTATTCAGCCACAAGTGATGGGGCCTCCCCGGGTGAACCCTGCCCCGCCTCAGTATGTGCCAATACCACCGGGTCATTATGCTAACCCGCTGGAGAACATGGTCGCCGCAGCAGCACGGCTGGCGGCCCTCCCAATTGACGGCGACTCTCCGACGGCTATTGAAACCCGCCGGGTCAGGGAACTTCTTCAGACAACACTGGCGCAGCAAGAGGCGTACTCTTACAGCCGGGATAGGATCCACTCGACCCCTCGTCCAGGCCGGAGCCCGAGTTACAGCAGACACATGGTCTCAGCGACCGGCTCAAGTAATGTCCGACGCCATGACCCGCCCCCTGGCCATGGCCCGGCTCATAACGGAGCCTTTCACGCAGCAGACCAAGACAGAGCGCAGCAAGAGGCGGAGCAGGTGCCTCAGTTGACGGCTTACCAGACTCCCCCGGCTTATCCGACAACTTCCGTCGACGCGGGTATCTCTACCAGGACTGGAGGTGTCCCTTGTTTAGTGCCGGCTCTCCGCAATGAACGTCTACCCAAGGACTTCAAAGGGCCTAGGAAGGTGCCTAATTACACGGCCGACTTACAACCCGGAGCCTGGATCGAGAGTTATGAAATGGCCATGGAATTGCTGGAGGTCAGTGAAGCAGCGATGGCCAAGTATTTCACCATGATGTTAGATGGGACTGCCCGCACGTGGTTGAAAGGGCTACCACCGAACTCCATCGGGTCTTGGGCTGAGCTGAAAGCCCGGTTCATCCAAAATTTCAAGGATACCTGTAGGCAGTCTATGTCAATTGTGGATTTGACTAACTGTAAGTAGCAGGAGAGTGAGTCTACGACACATTGGGTTCGCCGGGTTAAGGAAATAATACACTCATCTGATAAGATGGATGCCGGCTCTGCAGTTTTAATGTTGGAACAGAATTGTCGCTTTCTGCCCCTGAAGATGAAACTCGGGCGGCTCTAGCGTGATTGTAATGACATGGGTACGCTGATGGCAGCTCTCGTCAAGTATGCCGATTCTGATAGTACCAAGGACCCCGCTTCAGATGATGAAAGGACAGGGAAGGGAAAGAAGAATGGCAATGGCAAGGGTCCTCAGCATAACCCTGGGAACCAAGGAGGTGGCAAGCGCAAGGCCGACGGCAGCCTAGAGTTCGTGGCCAACGCTAGCTCACAGGGCAATAACCAGCGACGCAAGGGGAGGCCACCTCCCCGAGCCGGCGGGTCAGGCCCGACGCTGGAGCAGCTGCTGAATGAGCCTTGTCCAAGGCATGGCTCTAGAGAGAGGCTAGCTACTCATCTATGGAAGGACTGTGCAATCATGAAGGCTTTTAAGAATTCTGACGCCTTTAACGGCAACAATGGCCCGGGCGGTGGCTCAGGCGCCGGCGGCTTTCATGGCCCGGGCAGCGGCTCAAATTTTAAACCTCAGAACAGTCAAGGGGGCTTTAATCAGCAGTCCGGCCAGGGCCATCAACAGCAGCAGGGGGGTTATCAGACCAATCCAAAGCAGCTTAGCGGTGGACAGTACCATGTATTTACCACCAGTCTGTGTAAGCGAGATCAGAAGCTTCATAAAAGGGCTGTGAATGCTGTTGAGCCGGCGGTTCCACGCTATTTACGATGGTCTGAGCAGCCTATAGTGTGGAGTAGGGAGGATCACCCTCCCCGGGTGGATAATCCGGGTCACTTGGCCTTGGTGGTGGCTCCTCAGGTGGGAGGATATAAGTTCACTAAAGTGCTCATGGATGGAGGCAGCAGCATCAACATCCTCTATTATGAGACATTCCGTCGTATGGGGTTGATTGATAAGAACCTCAGCCAGTCAAACACCATTTTCCACGGTGTGGTACCTGGTAAGTCGGCTTACCCAGTCGGCAAGATCGAGTTGGAAGTGGCCTTTGGAGACAAGCACAATTACAGGGTGGAAAAATTGACCTTTGAGGTGGTCAAGATAAGAAGTCCGTACCATGCCATATTTGGGCGGCCGGCTTACGCCAAGTTCATGGCACGGCCGTGTTACGTGTATTTACAGCTCAAGATGCCGGATCATAACGGGACCATTACGGTTCACGGCAGCCGGAAGGTAGCCTTGGAGTGTGAGGAAGGCGATGCGGCTTATGCAGAATCTATTTGTGCAACGGAAGAGTTGAAGTTTTACAAGGACAATGTTGACCCAACAGATATGACCTCTCTGAAAAAGCCGACTACGGAGCATGAGCCGGTAATGAAATTTAAATCGGCTGATGAGACTAAACTTGTTGATTTTGTTCCAGGTGATTCATCTCAGCAGTTTAGCATCAGTGCCAATCTGGATCCAAAATAGGAAAGCGCGCTCATCGAGTTCATCCGTGAGAATAGGGACATTTTTGCATGGAAGCCTTCTGACATGCCAGGTGTACCTAGAGAACTCGCTGAGCACACTCTCAATGTTGATCCGAAATTTAAGCCGATCAGGCAATTCCTTCGGCGGTTTAATGAAGAGAGGCGGAAAGCTATTGGTGAAGAGGTGGCCCGGCTCTTGGCGGCCGGGTTTATCGTTGAAGTCTTTCACCCAGAGTGGTTAGCTAACCCGGTGCTCGTGCTCAAGAAGAACGGCACCTGGCGGATGTGTGTGGACTACACGGACTTGAACAAAGCGTGTCCGGCTGATCCTTTTGCCCTTCCCCGTATTGATCAAATCATTGATGCTACGGCGGGTTGTGAGCGTTTAAGTTTCTTGGATGCTTATTCTGGATATCATCAGATTAAGATGGCAGTTAAGGACCAGGAGAAGACGGCGTTCATCACTCCCTTTGGAGCCTTCTGCTATGTGTCTATGCCCTTTGGACTCAAGAGTGCACAGGCGACTTACCAGCGTTGCGTGCAGAACTGTCTTCATAACCAGATTGGGTGCAATGTTCATGCTTATGTGGATGATATTGTGGTTAAATCCAGGAAGGAGGAAACCTTGATAGATGATCTGAGGGAAATCTTTGATAACCTACGAGTCTACAAGATGATGCTTAACCCGGCCAAATGTGTTTTTGGTGTTCCTGCAGGCAAGCTCTTGGGTTTCTTGGTTTCTAACAGAGGTATTGAAGCTAACCCGGAGAAGATCAAGGCAATCACCTCTCTGGCTAAGCCGGCGTGCATAAACGACGTCCAGCGCTTGGCGGGTCGTATTGCTGCTTTAAGCCGCTTTATAAGTCGTTTGGGGAGAAGGCCATGCCATTATATCAATTGATGAAGAAAACTGATGACTTTGTCTGGAATGATGCAGCTAATACTGCTTTTGAGGATTTGAAAAGGCAGCTGGCCGAGCCCCCAATCCTTGCTGCTCCGGTTGACAAGGAGCCTTTATTACTGTATGTGGCTGCTAACACACGAGCCGTCAGTGTGGCCGTGGTGGTGGAGCGCAAGGAAGAGGGTAAGGAGCATCCGGTTCAGCGGCCGGTTTATTATGTCAGCGAAGTACTCATTGAGTCCAAGCAGCGGTATCCGCATTGGCAGAAGCTTGTTTATGGTGTGTTCATGGCAAGCCGGAAGCTTAAGCATTATTTTCATGGTCACCCCATCACTGTGGTCAGTTCTGCCCCCCTTGGAGATATCATTCAAAACAGAGAGGCCACAGGGAGAGTGGCTAAGTGGGCTATAGAGCTCGGACCTCATGGTCTAAAGTATGTGCCACGCACTGCTGTTAAATCTCAGGCCTTGGTGGATTTCATCAATGATTGGACAGAGCTACAAGTGCCCGAACTGAATCCGGATAACACATATTGGACTATTCACTTCGATGGATCCAGGAAATTGGAGGGCTCGGGGGCTGGAGTCGTATTGGCTTCCCCTAAAGGTGACAAGTTCCATTATGTGCTACAGTTGATGTTTCCTTGCACCAACAATGCAGCTGAGTACGAGGCCTTGCTCCACGGCCTTCGGATGGCTAAGGAGATGAGCTTGAGCCGGATAAGGTGCTTCGGCGACTCAGATTTGGTGGCTCAACATGTATCAGGAAAGTGGGACTCCAAGGACCCTCTCATGGCGGCTTATCACCGCGAAGTTGATGCCATTGCTGGGCACTTTCAGGGTTACCAAGTAGAGCACATCGATCGCAGGAAGAACGAGGCGGCTGATGCTTTAAGCCGGCTGGGCTCTCAGCGAAAACCGGTGCCGCCTAATATTTTCCTGGATGTCCTGCATAGCCCTTCTGTTAAGTTGCCTACAGAGGAAGATTTGGCTGTCCCTGACCCGGAGGCACGACTGGTGGCGGCTCTCCACATCATCCCGGACTGGACAGTGCCTTATCTGGCTTACATGACCCGGGGAGATTTGCCTGAGGATGAAACTTTGGCCAGACAAATAACCCGGCGGTCTAAGTCAATGATTGTTGTCAATGGTTAGTTGCATCGCCGCAGTGTTACGGGAGCGTTCCAGCGTTGTGTCTCCCCTGAGGAAGGTCAAGAGATCTTGCGTGAGATTCATGAAGGGGATTGTGGCCATCACGCCGGCTCAAAGTCTCTTGTGGCCAAGGCTTTCGTCATGGCTTTTATTGGCTGACGGCTCATGCTGATGCGGAGGACTTGGTCAGCAAATGTGATGGTTGCCAAAGGTTCTCGCGACGGGATCATGTGCCGGCTCAGGAGCTGAGGATGATCCCAATTACTTGGCCCTTTGCGGTCTGGGGGCTTGATATGGTTGGGCCTTTTAAAAGGTCCAAGGATAAGAAGACCCACCTCTTGGTGGCAGTTGACAAATTTACCAAGTGGGTTGAAGCGGAGCCAGTTAGCAAGTGTGATGCCGCCACGGCAGTTCAGTTTATGAAAAAGGTGATCTTTCGTTTTGGCTTCCCACACAGCATTATAACTGACAATGGTACCAATCTATCCAAAGG
Organism: Triticum aestivum; assembly: GCF_018294505.1. Taxonomy (NCBI): domain Eukaryota; kingdom Viridiplantae; phylum Streptophyta; class Magnoliopsida; order Poales; family Poaceae; genus Triticum; species Triticum aestivum. Next base: position 371,628,166 of record NC_057811.1, read on the forward strand.
CGCCATGGAGGAGTTTTGTCAACGAGAGCACATTAGACTTGATGTTTCATCAGTGGCTCATCCTCAATCCAATGGTCAAGCTGAGAGGGCTAATCAGGAGATTCTGAAAGGCATCAAACCCCGGCTTTTGGTCCCTTTACAACGGACGCCGGGTTGTTGGGTGGAGGAGTTACCCTCCGTGTTGTGGAGCATCAACACTACTCCTAACAGGTCCACAGGTTTCACGCCTTTCTTCATGGTTTATGGAGCGGAAGCAGTTCTCCCCAGTGACATCCGTCATGACTCACCTCGAGTGGCGGCTTATGTGGAGGCGGATAACGAACAGGCGCGCCAAGACGCTCTTGACTTGTTGGACGAACAGCGTGATGTGGCAGCAGCTCGCTCAGCGATTTACCAACAAGACCTGCGCCGTTATCATAGTCGCCGGGTTAAAACCCGGGTCTTCCAGGAAGGCGATCTGGTGCTCCGGCTCATCCAAGATCAAACAGATGTGCACAAGTTATCCCTGCCTTGGGAAGGGCCCTTTGTGGTCAGCAAGAATTTGCACAACGGGTCATATTACCTCATTGACGTTCGGGAGCACAAAGATTCACGTAAGTCGGAGGAAGAGACCCGTCGGCCGTGGAACATAGCTCAGCTTCGGCCTTATTACACTTGAGCCACCGGCTCTCATAATGTACATACTTCTCTAAGCCATGTATATATTATGATAAGCAATAAAGCAGGACTTCTGTCCTTTTTTCTCCTCCAAAGATGAATGTGTTACTTTCATTACAAAGATCATGTGATAACTTGAAGGAGGATCCGGCTTATGATCGTATTCGAATCTAGCCATACACAATATAGTCACTTGGGGGCTTCCTGTTCAAACATAGGTCGTATTCGAACCAAAGAGAACATAGTTGTCGATACCCATTTGATTGGCAAAGTGCCGAGCTCATTGGGGAGTTTTTCTTTGATCATATTTGCATCATAGTTTAACCCCTTTGGGAACCGACGTGGATCGTATTCGAATCAGCGTCGTTAAACAATTCTTAAGGTCATTTGGGGGCTTCTTGTTCAAACATGGGTCGTATTCGAACCAAAGAGAACATGGCTGTCGGTACCCTCTTGATTGGCATCGCCACACCCACTGGGGGCTATATGATTGTATTCGAATCTTAGCATAACCCCTTTGGGACGGGTCTCTGGTCGTATTCGAACCGGAAGCCCCTAAGCTTTTCTGAGTTACAAAAAGTTCTTCTGATTATTTCAATAATGCGCATGGCGGGTATCACTTTGCCGGCTTAACTTTGATTTACAGTACTAGTCGAATACGATCGGTGTTATTAAGACTGGTCAACCGGAATTGAGGTGCCAACCTTATTACCCGGGTTATGTAAGCCGGAAGTGTGCTTGCAGGCCGGTAAGTGTGTTATTACGGGTATATCAAGGACATAATTGAGGACCAGTCTTTTTTGATTCATATTCCGGGTTATACGTATAAAACTATGATTCTCAGCGCGGTAAGCCGCCTAGAGACTTGTGATTTGTCTTTTTATGCAGGATAGTTAAAGGCAACTATTTGAGCTTAAGGAAAATGAATGATCAAATTATGACCCGGAGAAATATAAGGAAGCAACTTCAATGGAATTCAGCATTCAACATGTGCACGATGGCCCGGCAAAATTAAAGTGTTGGTACTATTCTATTACAAAGACTCCTCGAGTCCAAAAGGGTGAAGCATTGTTTAAATAAGCCGCCTACAGAGTTACGATGCTTGCTGGGTCGACGCTTCCGGCTCATCCCTCTCCGCTCCTCCGGTTGTTCCCAAGACCTGGAAGGTTGACGATTTCCAGTCAATGCCGCTCAGAGCTTCGAATTGAGCTTCCTCATCAATTAACCCGGCCGGGTCAATCTCCGGGGCAAAGGTGTGCTTAAGAGTCGGCGGGACTAAGCGGATGGCTTCATAACGCGGAGTGGGAATCCTCTGATTTTCTGCGTCGTAACCTGGCTGATACTTGGTCAGATCCGTGTCGTTTCCTATCAGAGTGGCCACCGGGCGTACGATCTTCACGCAGGCTGCAAAGTCCCTTTGGTCGAAGGGGGTGCCGTCTTCCTTCAAACTGGGATAGCCAAGGGCAATGTCCGCCGGGTCTAGTTCTGGAAGGAACGCCTTGGCCCGGCTCAGAGCAGCTATGGCTCCGGCTCTTGCAGAGGCCCGTCGCAGCTCTTGGACCCGCTGAGGAAGAACGGCAAGCCGGCGAAGAACTTCCGCCAGGTGAGTCGGCACCTCATTGGATAGGGCCACCACGGCCAAGGCGCGCTGTGACCCGGTGTAGAGTTGTTCCACCAGGGTGTACACGGCCTTCAGCTTGGTCACCACACTTTGGTTGAGGTTGGCGCTTCTGGGACCTGTTTAACAGAGTAAGATAAGCCGCCGGCAATGATGGGTTACGAGGCATAAAAATTATAAATTGGACGAAAGCCGGTGGAATGACTTACCGAAGATTGCGGCAACCATCTGGGACACTTGGCGCTTTAAGCCGGAGAGTTCGGCGGTCTTCTCTGTCAGAGCCTTCTCCGCCTGTTCGGCCCGGTTCACCAGAGTAGCCTTTTCTTCAGCCCAAGCCTTCCGTTTAGCGTCAAAGTCCGTCTTCAGCTTTTCTTGCGTAGCAATACTGGACACAAATTTGGCATTGGCTTTCCGGGTCTTAGTTTCTTCCGTCTTCAGGCGGGTCTTGAGATCGGAGATGTCAGCTTCAAACTTCTTGCCAGCAGCCTGCATAATTTCCGGATCATAGGATGAACAGTTACTATGCAATTTTAAAGTCCCAAGCCCTTTCCAAGCAAAGACACTTGGCACTTGGGGGCTAATGCATATCGAACGTTTCTATTTACAAATTACCGGGTCAAACGAGTAAACCGGAACTTAAGTCTACAACATATTCTATCATAAGTAGTAGACTTGGGGGCTAGAGTATGGTAAGAATAACAAGATAACTATGCAGTAAGTAAGAAGACAGAAGAGTAATACCTCAGACTTCTGCAGAATCTGGTTCACCATGGCAATCTCTAGGTCCCGGCTCTTGTGCACCTGGCTGACATAGCCGGAGATGATCTCTCCGATGCTCAGATTGGCATAGTCGGTGAGGTCCAGATTGGCCCAGTGGCGCCCTAACAACTCCTCCTTAGCGGAGCACTTGGCCAGCGCAGTAGGTCTCCCCAGCTCAACAAATTCCGTCCGGGTGATTACCACATCCGGGTCATCTGCCGGCTGAGCCGAGCTGGAGGCCTCCGAGTTAGCAGAAGCTTCTGCTATTGGCTTGTCGGTTGGAGCAGTGGCTTCCGGAGCAGAGGCAGCTAGCGGTTCTTGAGCGGCTACCTCCGGTTCAGGCAAGTCCGGCTCTTCGACCGGCTTGTTCTTCTTCGCCCTTTTGCTGAGTTTTGCCTGGGCACTGAAAAGACAAAAAGGTTAAAGCACAAAAGTGTAAGTAAAGACAAGTACAACATGAGATGATCATCATTACCCGGGCACGGTCTTGAAAGCCGGCAGGTTCGACTGCATAGAGTCGCCAGAAGAGGGGGAAGTTTCCTGATAATTTGAGTCAGAAGAGTTGAGCGGTTGACGTATAACACCCGCCAAAGGATGAAAAGGGTACAAGTTTGAGATCACCTCGGTCCAGCGTTTCCTCGACGCATCAGGTAAGCCGGAAGAGAGGTCGGCGTCCTTGTTGGTCCGGGTGTGCCGCCTGCTCTCATGAATCTGTTGCTTCAAAAGAAATTGAGGATCTTGATAAGCTAAAGGATGTGAAAATCTTACTTTCCGGGTTACCCTTCGGACTTTCAGCCTTGGCAAGGGCTCCGAGTCAGAGGAAAGTGTCATTACCTCGTCAACCACCGGGTTACTGGCTCCGGTGTCATCCTGTTGATGAACAGTATTGATAAGGCGGACAGAGATAAACAACAAACACAACAAAATCTTACAGGTTCAGGGGTTACCTCTGACTCGGAGCTGTCGCTTAGTTGCAGCAGCTCTGAAGTAGTAGGCCTGCTTCCCTTCTTGCGGGGAGCGGCTCTCTTGGCGGCTTTCTTAGCCTTCCTGGCCTTCTTGGCCGCTTCATGGTCATATTTGACCTTCCAGAATTTGTCATCAGCCTGAAAAGTACAATGACGATTTCTTAAAGTTCAGATGAAAGCTATCTACAGAAGAAAATAAGATGTTCAGATCAGCGGCTTACCGCTGGGGCTGGGTTGGTCTTGCAGAAGGGGCTTAACCCGGTCCTTCCGCAGTCTGCCAAGCTCTTGTTCAAAAGAGCCTTGGTCATGTCCTCAGCAACGTCTTCAGGAAGATCGTTGCGGCTGTGTTGTAGGGGGTCATCTTTCCGGCCTGTGTACTCGCACATTAAGCCGGGGCGGCGGCTCAAGGGGATCACCCGCCACGAGATCCAGACCCGGACCAGGTCAATTCCGTTGAGACCATTGCCCAGGAGAGCCTTGATCTTGTTAATGGTGGGGAGCAGAGGTTGGCGCTCCACTTGAGTTAGCTTGTCTGACAGAGGGTGTGTTGGTTCCAGACGCGAGGGGCGAAAGCCGGGCAGCGGGCTCTCATCAGCCGGCGACGTGTCTTGGCAATAGAACCACGTCTGGTTCCAGTCTTTTGGGTGGCTTGGCGGCTCGGCGTAAGGGAAAAGGTAGTCCCTCCGTCGCTGGATGGAGATGCCACCAAGTTCCAAGCTTGGCCCGTTGGCGCACTCGTTCTGACGGTTCAGGTAGAAGAGCTCTCTGAAGAGCAGCAGGCTGGGTTCTTCTCCAAGGTAGACCTCACAGAACACTTGGAAATTGCATATATTTGACACCGAGTTGGGTCCTATGTCTTGAGGCCGCGGGTCGAAGAAATTCAGCACATCTCTGAAGAACTTTGAGCCGGGCGGTGCGAAGCCCCGGCTCATATGATCCGCAAAAACTACCACCTCCCCGTCCCTTGGCTGTGGTCTCTCCTCTGATGGGTCAGGGGCACGGTAGGACATGACGTCCTTCTTGGGCAGGTAACCCGACTTTACAAAGTCCGCTAAGGTCTCGTCGGTGACGTTGGACCTCATCCAATTGCATGTGATGGGTGCTTTGGGAGCTTTGGGAGGCATGGTGAAAGTCGGAAGCCTATGATGAAAGGATACATCCGGTTTAATTATAAGCCGGAGGAAATTTACAGTTCAGTGTTAAAGTGGCGGCTTATGGAGGGGCCTAATGACATATATCTAATTGCATTGGGTTATCTAAGCCGCTGGAGGTGATGAGAGTGATTCAATTGTTCATCATTTCATCATAAGCCGGAAATTTCACGGCGCGTGGTTTCTTTGAGCCGGAAATGTAAGCCGCCATAGCTCAGCAGAAGCAGTTTTTTACTAAGTATGGTGAAAACAAGTTTCACAGATCGCAGTGAAAATTTCGGATCAAAATGGTCGACTAAAGGGAAAAATTCCTAGACCTAAAGCAGACGCAGGAGAAGTTCGCAGGCTCAAACAGGGATTCTATGCAGTAAAGAGAGATATATTTGCATTTGAAATGGGTGCCAAACAGCTACCGCGGCAGGTCTATACAGGTCTAAGATCAAGAAGGGTAGTAAAAATAAAAACTACCAAGAGCTCGTGGGCGACGGCGAAGAACACGGAAGAACAGGACGAACCCTACCGCAGATCTGTTCTACGGGGCAGCCAGGACTTACAGGTGCTGGTGAGTCGCGGAGGTCGCCGCCGTTCTCTCTGGACACAACAGGTTGATGCAGCGGCCGGAGTTGGTGAGGAGGAGGAGACCCGCGGCGGCGACAGCAACAGAGCTCGAGCGAAGGAGCAGTGGCGCGAGGAGGAAGACGGGCTGCTGGAGGCTCAATGGGCCGGGCTATTTATAAGGCCAGACTCATAAGTGGGCGCGAGAAACGAGGAGGCCACGGCGCGGTTATCTCACCATAAAACGCCTCGATTTTCGGGATGGCAGTAAAGATAAGATCCGTTGCGGATATGGTGGAGTAAAAAACGGATTAATGGAAGATGACGTCACGGCGGATTACCCGGACTCCAAAGGATGACGTCACGCCGGGTTATGGCCTTCACGCAATTGTAAGTCGAAGATTTTTCTGTCGAAAGAATTGAAGATTGACATGAGCCGGCCCATGTCAATCTGGGGCCTAATGTTGACGATATAAACCCTAGAGTCACCTGCCAGCCGGGGCCGGGTTACTCATAATGGTCATCACCTGAAGCCCGGCGCCAAGCTTGAAGACAGTGGGCCAAAGATGGGCTTAAGACCCGGAGATGGTTTAAAGCCCGTAGTTACAATTATTATTATGGTAGAACTTGTAGTGTAAGGCAAGAATAGTAGAGAGTCCGAGCCGGACACTCTTATGAGCCGGCGAGGGACTCTGAGAGCTGCGGGGCGTCAACCTCTCTATATAAAGGGACGACCCGGCAGCGGTTTGGGGACAAGAAAGATCTCATCGAGAGCCAGGCATAGCGGTTAAGCTCCCTGGTCATCGAAACCCTAATCAATACCACCTCAACTGGACGTAGGCTTTTACCTTCACCGTAAGGGGCCGAACCAGTATAAACCCTCGTGTTCCTTGTCCCGTTTAACCCCTTCAAGCTTCCTAGCGGCGATGGCTCCACGACTAAGTCCTAGCATGAGGACATCTGCCGTGACAATTCCACAACAGTGTGACCACTTCACTTTCAGGAATTTGATTGACTTGTTGCGAGTCTTGTGCTCAGTTTCTTCAAGAATAGCAACGGGGTGCTCATGATAAGACAGATCTTCTTGGAGGTCAATCTCTTCAAAGTTGATGGTGCGCTCAGGAGTCTTGAAGCACTTGCGGAGCTGTGACACGTGGAACACGTTGTGCACGTTTGCGAAGTTGGAGGGAAGCTCAAGTTGATAGGCGAGGTTGCCTCTTTTGCCAATGATCTTGAAAGGACCCACGTATCTAGGAGCAAGCTTCCCTTTGATACCGAAGCGACGAGTGCCTTTCATTGGAGAGACGCGGAGGTAGACATGGTCTCCGATCTCGAAAGCCACATCACGGTGCTTGCTATCATAGTAACTCTTCTGGCGCGATTGCGCGGCTTTGAGATTTTCACCGATGACTTTACACATTTCTTCAGCCTCTGTGATTAAGTCATTGCCAAGAAGTTGGCGTTCACCAGTCTCTGACCAATTGAGAGGAGTACGACACTTTCTGCCATATAGAATCTCGAATGGGGCCTTGCCCGAACTCGCTTGGAAGCTGTTGTTGTAGGAGAACTCGGCATATGGAAGACAATCTTCCCACTTCAAGCCAAAGGAAATGACACAAGCCTTGAGCATATCTTCAAGGATTTGATTGACTCGCTTGACTTGGCCACTAGTTTGAGGATGGAAAGCTGTGCTGAAGCGAATGTTGGTGCCCATGGCCTTCTGGAAGGAGTCCCAGAACTTAGAAGTGAAGATGCTTCCACGATCTGAAGAAATCAATTGTGGAATGCCGTGCAAGGAGACAATCCCGGAGGTGTATAGCTCTGCCAACTGAGCTGCTGTGATAGATTCTTTGATTGGAAGGAAATGAGCCACTTTAGTAAGCTTGTCAATGACAACGAAGATAGCATCATTTCCGCGCTTGGACTTGGGAAATCCAGTCACGAAGTCCATTTCAATATGATCAAACTTCCATTCTGGTATAGCAAGAGGTTGGAGGAGACCAGCTGGTCGTTGGTGTTCTGCTTTCACCCTTCAACAGACATCACAATCATTCATGAATCGAGCGATTTCTCGCTTCATTCGAGTCCACCAATACGACTGCTTGAGGTCATGGTACATCTTCGTACTTCCAGGATGAATGGAAAGAAGAGAATTGTGCGCCTTGTTCATAATGACTTTCCTTAGATCACCTTTAGGAACCACAATCCGGTCCTCGAAGAATAAAGTGTCTCTGTCATCAATGCGATAGCACTTGTATTTGGATAGACCCTTGTCGATACCACGTTTCACCTTCTTCACCATGGCATCAAGAAGTTGTGCCTCACGAATTTGATCTTCCAAAGTAGGAGAGACTAGGAGGTTGGCAAGAAAGCCTTGAGGAACAACTTGGAGATTCAGCTTGCGGAAAGCTTCACAAAGATCCGGTTGGAATGGCTTGAGAAGCTGTTGCAATAAGCCTTCTTGCTCAAAGCATCTGCAATGACATTGGCCTTGCCTGGAGTATATTCAATACTCGGATTGTACTCTTGAATCATCTCGACCCATCGAGTCTGTCTGAGGTTGAGGTTGGGCTGAGTGAAGATGTACTTGAGACTCTTGTGATCGGTGAATATGTCCACTTTTCTTCCCAACAAGAGATGTCTCCATGTTATTAATGCATGGACAACTGCCGCCAACTCAAGATCGTGAGTGGGGTAGTTCTTTTCGTTGGGCTTCAACTGACGAGAGGTATAGGCCACAACTTTCTTCTTTTGCATTAACACAGCACCGAGACCTTGAAGAGAAGCATCACAGAAAACTTCGAATGGCTTGGATTCGTCAGGAGGAGTTAAGACAGGAGCTGTGACGAGTTTCTCTTTGAGAGTGTTGAAAGCAACGTCACACTCAGGAGTCCAGACATACTTCACATGCTTCTGGAGGAGGTTGGAAAGAGGTTTTGCAATCTTAGAGAAATTCTCAACGAATCTTCGGCAATAGCTTGCAAGACCAAGGAAACTGCGAAGCTGCTTGACATTCTGAGGAGGTTCCCAATTCACAATTGCAGACACCTTCTCGGGATTAACAGCGATGCCCTTGGCAGAGATGATATGACCAAGGTAAAGAACTTCATCAAGCCAAAACTCACATTTGGAAAACTTCGCATAGAATTGATACTCTCTGAGCTTGTCGAGCACCAATCGCAAATGTTTGGCATGATCCTTCTTATTCTTGGAGAAGACCAAGATATCATCGAGATACACCAGGACGAATTCATTGGTATAGGGGTTGAAGATGAAATTCATCATCCGAGAGAATGTTGGAGGAGCATTGACAAGGCCGAAAGACATGACAGTATATTCATAGGAACCAAAGCTTGTTCTGAAAGTTGTCTTGGGAATATCTTCTTCATGAATGCGAATCTGATGATAAGTGTTGGGGATATAACTACTGGTGTCACCCGCCCAGGAGGGGTCGGGTTACATTGAGACGATCATCGCATGAAGCCCAGAGTCAAGCTCGAAGATGGCGGGTCAGTAATGGGCTTAAGGCCCAGAGGCGGCTTAAGGCCCGTAGTGGTAAACCGCCGTAAGGCGTGACTTGTAGTGTAAGGCAAGAATAGTTAGGAGTCCGAGCTGAACGCTGTTTATAAGCCGGCCGGGACTCTGAAAGCTGCTGGGCGTTAACCTCTCTATATAAAGGGACGACCCGGCGGCGGTTCAGGACAAGTAAGATCAGATCGATAGCCAGGCAGAGCGGTTTAGCTCCTGGTCATCGAAACCCTAAGCAATACCACCTCAACTGGAGTAGGCTTTTACCTTCAACGTAAGGGGCCGAACCAGTATAATCCTTGTGTCATTTGTCCCGTTTAACCCCTTTAAGCTTCCTAGCAGCGATGGCTCCACAACTAAGTCCTTGCACGAGGACATCTGCCGTGACAATTCCACGACAGTTGGCACCCACCGTGGGGCCAGCGCACAGTGGATTTGAGTTCTTGAAGGGCAGCTTCGAAGGGCTCAAGGGATACGCTGTGGGCTGGATGACCAAGAGTCGTCGCGGCAAGCTCTACATCGACGATGCAAGCTGGGGCCCCGACGCCGGCTCAATCGAGTACGGGTACTGGGTCCCCTTCGGCGGAATCCACGTTTTCATTGGCAAGATTGGCGAGCCGGGCCCTGAGCCGGACCTCTGCGCCGATCTCATCGAGACGGCTCAGCGTGCAAGACCCGCCCGGACTCTGCCTGCCTTGAAGCATGCTTTTGTGGGATGCGTCCATGGAGGACTCTCTGAAGGATCTGGATCTGGCGATGAGACGGCCGCTCGCTCTGACGGCGAGTCGTCCACAGATGAGACCAACTCGTTATATCAACTTCAAGATGGCAGGCTCAAGGGTGGTTCCGATGGCGACAGTATTCCGGACCCCTTTGAGCCGCCCAGCCGGGTTGGAATCTTCATGGCCGGCGCACAACCTGTTCAAAACCCCGCCGCCGGAGCAGGGGGCCTTGCGCACTCGCCGGCTCAGGTGCTAATGGATCTCACAGATAAGATGGCGGCCCTGTTAACCGCTACGGTCGTCCCAGCGGATCAAACTCAGCATGATGCGGAGGTGGCGCAGTTAAAACTGGATATAGCAAGAGCCAAGGAAGATCTGGCAGCGGAAGGGATCAGGATGGCTGCAGAGCGGGCGGCTCTTGACGCCCAGACTCAGCTGATTCAGGCGTAGTCTTTCCGACTCACGATGGATCAGAACGCATCCAATGAGATCATGAGAAGGAGGCATCAGAAGGCTCAATCTCGACTCCCTCCGGTTTACGATCCTCGAAACCTCTTCAACACGCCTGGTGCAGGGCCCAGTAACCCGCCAGAGATCACGGCACCCGGGGCTGGAACGCCAATTCAGCCGCAAGTGATGGGGCCTCCCCGTGTGAACACTACCCCGCCTCAGTACGTGCCCATACCACCGGGTCATTATGCCAACCCGTTGGAAAACATGGTCGCCGCGGCGGCGGGACTGGCGGCTCTCCCAATCGAGGGCGACTCCCCAATGGTGGTCGAAACCCGCCGGGTCAGAGAACTTCTTCAGACGGCTCTGGCGCAACAGGAGGGATATTCATATAGCCGGGACAGGATTCATTCAACCCCTCGTCCAGGCCGGAGCCCAAGTTATAGCAGACACATGGTCTCAGCGACCGGCTCAAGCAACGTCCGACGCCATGACTTGCCGGCTGGCCACGGCCCGGCTCATAATGGAGCCTTTAACGTGGTAGACCAAGACAGAGCACGGCAAGAGGCGGAGCAGGCACCTCAGTTGACGGCTTACCAGCCCCTCCCGGTTTATCCGACGGCTTCTATCGAGGCGGGTATACCTACGAGGACCGGAGGTGTCCCTTGTCTGGTGCCGGCTCTCCGTAATGAACGTCTGCCCAAGGATTTCAAAGGACCTAGGAAGGTACCTAATTATACGGCCGATTTACAACCCGGAGCATGGATCGAGAGCTACGAGATGGCAATGGAGTTGCTAGAGGTCAGCGAAGCGGCAATGGCCAAATGCTTCACCATGATGTTGGATGGGACCGCCCGCACTTGGTTGAAAGGACTGCCGCCTAATTCTATCGGGTCATGGGCAGAGCTAAAAGCCCGGTTCATCCAAAACTTCAAAGATACATGTAGGCAATCTATGTCAATTATGGATTTGACTAACTGCAAGCAACAGGAGGGCGAGTCTACAACCCATTGGGTTCGCCGGGTCAAAGAGATAATACATTCGTCTGATAAGATGTATGCCGGATCTGCAGTTTTAATGTTGGAGCAAAATTGTCGTTTTGCACCCCTGAAGATGAAGCTCGGGCGGCTCAAGCGCGATTGCAATGATATGGGTACGCTGATGGCGGCTCTGGTCAAGTACGCCGATTCTGATAGTACCAAGGATCCCGCGCCGGATGATGAAAGGACAGGGAAGGGAAAGAAGAACGGCAATGGCAAGGGCCCTCAGCATAACCCGGCGAACCAGGGAGGTAACAAACGTAAAGCTGATGGCAGTATGGAGTTTGTGGCCAACGCCAATGCGCAAGGTAACAACCACCGTCGCAAGGGAAGACCACCTCCCCGAGCTGGCGGGTCAGGCCCGACGCTTGAGCAGTTGTTGAATGAACCTTGTCCAAGGCATGGCTCTAGGGAGAAGCCGGCCACTCATCTATGGAAATACTGCGCAATCATGAAAGCCTTGAAAAATTCCGACGCTTTTAATGGCAACAATGGGCAGGGTGGCGGCTCAGGCGCCGGCGGCTTTCATGGCCCGGGCGGCGGCTCAAATTCCAATTCTCAGAATTTTCAAGGGGGTTTTAATCAGCAATCTGGCCAGGGTAATCAGCAGCAGCAGCAGCAGGGGGATACCAGACCAATCCAAAGCAGCTCAATGGGGGGCAGTATCATGTGTTCACTACCAGTCTGTGCAAGCGAGACCAGAAGCTTCATAAGAGGGCTGTAAATGCTGTTGAGCCGGCGGTTCCCCGCTATTTAAGATGGTCTGAGCAGCCAATTGTATGGAGTAGGGAAGATCATCCTCCCCGGGTTGATAATCCTGGTCACCTGGCCTTGGTGGTGGCTCCTCAGGTTGGGGGGGTACAAATTCACTAAAGTGCTCATGGACGGAGGCAGCAGCATCAACATCCTCTATTATGAGACCTTCCGTCGTATGGGATTAACTGATAAAAACCTCAGCCAGTCCAACACTGTTTTCCATGGGGTGGTGCCCGGTAAGTCGGCGTATCCGGTCGGTAAGATCGAGCTGGAAGTAGCCTTTGGAGATGAGTACAACTACAGGGCGGAAAAACTGACTTTTGAGGTGGTTAAAATAAGAAGCCCGTACCATGCTTTATTTGGGCGGCCGGCTTACACCAAGTTCATGGCACAGCCGTGTTACGTATACTTGCAGCTCAAGATGCCGGGTCACAATGGGACCATTACGGTTCACGATAGCCGAAAGATAGCTTTGGAGTGCGAGGAAGGTGACGCTGCTTACGCTGAATCTGTTTGTGCAACAGAGGAGTTGAAGTTTTACAAGGATAATGTTGACCCGGCGGATATGACGTCTTTGAAAAAGCCAACCATGGAACATGAGCCGGTAATGAAATTTAAGTCAGCTGATGAGACTAAACTTGTTGACTTTGTTCCGGGTGACTCATCTAAATAGTTCAGCATCAGTGCCAATCTGGATCCTAAATAGGAAGGCGCGCTCATCGAGTTCATCCGTGAGAACAGGGACATCTTTGCATGGAAACGTTCTGACATGCCGGGTGTACCAAGAGAACTCGCTGAGCACACTCTTAATGTTGATCCGAAATTTAAGCCAGTCAGGCAATTCCTCCGGCGGTTTAATGAGGAGAGGCGGAAAGCCATTGGTGAGGAGGTAGCCCGGCTCTTGGCGGCCGGGTTTATCGTTGAAGATTTTCATCCAGAATGGTTAGCTAACCCGGTGCTCGTGCTCAAGAAGAATGGCACCTGGCGTATGTGCGTGGATTATACGGATTTAAACAAGGATTGTCTGGCGGATCCTTTTGCTCTCCCTCGTATTGACCAAATCATTGATGCTACGGCGGGTTGTGAGCGTTTGAGTTTTTTGGATGCGTACTCTGGTTACCATCAGATCAAAATGGCTGTTAAGTACCAAGAGAAGACGGCGTTCATTACTCCTTTCAGAGCCTTCTGTTACGTGTCTATGCCTTTTGGGGTCAAGAGTGCACAGGCGACTTACCAGCGTTGCGTCCAGAATTGTCTTCATAATCAGATTGGGCGCAATGTTCATGCCTATGTGGATGATATCGTGGTCAAATCCAGAGATAAGGAGACCTTGATAGATGATCTGAGAGAGACCTTTGATAATCTCCGGGTCTACAAGATGATGCTTAACCCGGCCAAGTGTGTTTTTGGTGTTCCTGCAGGCAAACTCTTGGGTTTTCTGGTTTCTCACAGGGGCATTGAAGCTAACCCGGAGAAGATCAAGGCAATCACCTCTCTGGCTAAGCCGGCGTGCATAAACGACGTCCCACGTCTGGCGGGTCGTATCGCTGCTTTGAGTCGGTTTATAAGCCGGTTGGGTGAAAAAGCCATGCCACTGTATCAGATGATGAAGAAAACAGATGACTTTGTCTGGAATGATGCTGCTAATGCTGCTTTTGAGGATCTGAAGAGACAGCTAGCTGAGCCGCCAGTCCTTGCTGCTCTTGTCGACAAGGAGCCTTTATTGTTGTATGTCGCCGCTAACACACGAGCCGTCAGTGTGGCTGTGGTGGTGGAGCGTAAGGAAGCGGGTAAGGAGCATCCGATTCAGCGGCCGGTTTACTATGTCAGCGAAGTACTCATTGAGTCCAAACAACGGTATACACATTGGCAGAAGCTTGTTTATGGGGTGTTCATGGCAAGCCGGAAGCTTAAGCATTATTTCCAGGGCCACCCTATCACTGTGGTCAGTTCTGCTCCCCTAGGAGATATCATCCAAAACAGAGAAGCAACAGGAAGAGTTGCTAAGTGGGCTATAGAACTTGGGCCTCATGGTCTAAAGTACGTGCCACACACTGCTATCAAATCTCAAGCATTGGTGGATTTCATCAACGATTGGACAGAGCTGCAGGTGCCTGAAGAGAAACCGGATAATACATACTGGACTATTCACTTTGACGGGTCCAGGCAATTGGAGGGCTCGGGGGCTGGAGTTGTGTTAGCTTCCCCTCGAGGTGACAAGTTTTGTTATGTACTACGGTTGATGTTTCCCTGTACTAACAATGCAGCTGAGTACGAGGCCTTGCTCCATGGTCTTCGGATGGCTAAGGAGATGAGCTTAAGCCGGGTCAGGTGCTTTGGCGACTCAGATTTAGTGGCCCAACAAGTATCAGGCAAGTGGGATTCCAAGGACCCCCTCATGGCGGCTTATCGCCGCGAAGTTGATGCCATTGCTGGGCATTTTCAGGGTTACCAAGTAGAGCACATCGACCGCAGAAAGAACGAGGCGGCTGATGCGTTAAGCCGGCTGGGCTCTCAGCGAAAGCCGGTGCCGCCTAATACTTTTTTAGATATTCTGCATAACCCTTCTGTCAAGTTGCCTACAGAGGAAGACCTGGCTGTTCCTGACCCAAAAGCGCAGTTGGTGGCGGCTCTCCACATTATCCCAGATTGGACAGTGCCATACTTAGCTTACATGACCCGGGGAGAATTGCCCGAGGATGAAACTTTGGCCAGACAAATAAACCGGTGGTCTAAGTCAATGATAATTATCAATGGTGAGTTGCATCATCGCAGTGTCACTGGAGCTTTTCAGCGTTGTGTTTCCTCTGAGGAAGGTCAAGAAATTTTACGTGAGATTCACGAGGGGGATTTTGGCCATCATGCCGGCTCAAAATCCCTTGTGGCCAAGGCTTTTCGTCATGGTTTTTATTGGCTGACGGCTCATGCTGATGCAGAGGACTTGGTCAGTAAATGTGACGGTTGTCAGAAGTTCTCAAGACGGGCTCACATGCCGGCTCAAGAGTTGAGGATGATTCCAATCACTTGGCCGTTTGCAGTCTGGGGGCTTGATATGGTTGGGCCTTTCAAAAGGTCCAAAGATAAGAAGACCCACCTCTTGGTGGCGGTTGACAAATTCACAAAGTGGGTTGAGGCAGAGCCGGTTAGTAAGTGTGATGCAGCCACGGAGGTTCAGTTCATGAAAAAGGTGATATTTCGCTTTGGTTTTCCACACAGCATTATAACTGACAATGGTACCAATCTGTCTAAAGGCGCCATGGAGGAATTTTGTCAACGAGAGCATATTCGGCTTGATGTTTCATCAGTGGCTCACCCCCAATCCAATGGTCAAGCTGAGAGAGCCAATCAGGAGATCTTGAAGGGCATCAAGCCCCGGCTTTTGGTCCCTTTGCAACGGACGCCGGGTTGTTGGGTGGAGGAGTTACCTTCTGTATTATGGAGCATCAATACTACTCCTAACAGGTCTATGGGTTACACGCCTTTCTTCATGGTTTACGGAGCTGAGGCGGTCCTCCCTAGCGATATCCGTCATGATTCGCCTCGAGTGGCGGCTTATGTTGAGGCGGATAATGAGCAAGCGCGTCAAGATGCTCTGGACTTGTTGGACGAACAGCGTGACGTAGCAGCAGCTTGCTCGGCGATTTACCAGCAAGACCTGCGCCCCTATCACAGCCGCCGGGTTAAGTCCAGGGTCTTTCAGGAAGGGGATTTGGTGCTCCGGCTCATCCAGGATCAAACAGATGCGCACAAGCTATCCCCACCTTGGGAAGGGCCCTTTGTGGTCAGCAAGAACTTGCATAACGGGTCATACTACCTTATCGATGTTCGGGAGCACAAAGATTCACGTAAGTCGGAGGAGGAGACCCACCGACCGTGGAACATAGCTCAGCTTCGGCCTTATTACACTTGAGCCACCGGCTCTCATAATGTACATATTTCTATAGCCATGTATATATTGTGATAAATAATAAAGCAGGACCTCTGTCCTTTTTTCCTCCAAAGGTAAATGTATCATTGTTATTTTCATTGTAATATTACATGGTCACTTGGAGGTTGATCCGGCTTATGATCGTATTCGAATCTAGCCGTTAAAAATATGATCATTTGGGGGCTTCCTGTTCAAACATAGGTCGTATTCGAACCAAAGAGAACATAGCTGTCGATACCCACTTGATTGGCATATTGCCGAGCTCATTGGGGAGTTTTTCTTGATCATATTTGAATCATAGCTTAACCCCCTTTGGGAACCGACGTGGATCGTATTCGAATCAGCGTCGTTAAACAACTCTCAAGGTCATTTGGGGGCTTCATGTTCAAACATAGGTCGTATTCGAACCAAAGAGAACATAGCTGTCGGTACCCTCTTGATCGGCAACGCCAAAGCCACTGGGGGCTATATGATCGTATTCGAATCTTAGCTTAACCCCTTTGGGACGGTTCTCTGGTCGTATTCGAATCAGAAGCCTCCAAATTTTTGACATCTTTTTGTTGCAAACAAGTTCTTTTGATCGTATAAAAAGTATTCAAGGGTGGTTCTAATTCCACCGGCTTAACCTTGATTAATAATGTTGATGGCACATAATAAGTATTATAAGTGTTGGTGAGCCGGAGTTCTCAACCTTCATTATTCGGGTTACATAAACTGGAAGTGTATTTGAAGGCTCGCAGGTATGCTATTATGGTATCTCGAAGATATAATTGAGAGCCGGTTTATTATGACTTTGATTTATATTCCGGGTTATATGACTCTCTGTGCGGTAAGCCGCCTAGAGACTTGTGACTTGTTTTCTATGCAGGACAATTAAAGACAGCTATTTAAAACTTAAGGAAAGCAGAAGATCAAACATAACCCAGAAGAATATAAAGAAGTAGTTTAAATGGAGTTAAGCACTACACACGTGCACGATGGCACGACAAAATTAAGTGTTCATCCTATTCTATTACATGACTCTCCGAGTCCGAAAGGTGAGGCATCGTTTTTTAAGACATCATATGAGCCGCCTGTGAGATCAAGGGCGTTGTTGGCCTGAGGTTTCCGGGTCATCCCTCTCCGCTCCTCCGGCTGTGTCCATGACCTGGAAGGTTGATGATTTCCAGTCAATGCCACTCAAGGCTTCAAATTGAGCCTCGTCATCAATTAACCCGGCCGGGTCAACTTCAGGGGCGAAGGTATGCTTACGAGTCGGAGGAATCAGGCTGACTGCTTCATAGCGTGGTGTTGGGATCCTCTGATTCTCCGCGTCATAGCCCGGTTGATACTTGGTAAGGTCTGTATCATTACCAATCAAGGTGGCCACTGGGCGCACGCTCTTCACACAGGCAGCGAAGTCTTTCTGGTCAAAGGGGGTGCCGTCTTCCTTCAAGCTGGGGTATCCAAGAGCGATGTCGGCCGGGTCTAGCTCCGGTAGAAACGCCTTGGCCCGGCTCAGAGCGGCTATAGCTCCGGCTCTTGCAGAAGCCCGTCTTAACTCTTGGAAGCGTTGAGGAAGTACGGCAAGCCGCCTGAGTACATCTGCCAGGTGAGTGGGAACCTCATTTGACAGAGCCACAACGGCTAAGGCACGCTGTGACCCGGTGTAAAGTTGCTCTACCAAGGTATAAACCGCCTTCAATTTGGTCAGCACTTTTTGATTAAGATTGGATCTCCTGGGGCCTGCATGACAAAGTCAGGTGAGCTGATGGCAATGGTGATACTTATGGGAAATGAACGATGTAAACTAGTTAGAAACTTACAGAGTAACTTACCAAAGATTGCGGACCATCTGAGATATATGGCGTTTTAAGCCGGAAAGTTCGGCGGTTCTTTCAGTAAGAGCAGCCTCCGCTTGTTCGGCCCGGCTGAGCAAGGCAGTTTTCTCATCCGCCCAGGCTTTTCTTTCTGCTTCAAACTTTTTCTTCAGTTTCTCTTGTGCAGATACACTGAATTCAAATTTGGAATTGGCCTTTTGGGTCTCACTTTCCTGGGTCTTCAGGCGGTTCTTTAGATCAGAGATTTCTGATTCAAATTTCTTACATGCGGCCTGTACAAATTTCGGGTTACAGTTAGGGTGATTATAATGCAACATTAAGTCCCAAGCACTTTGCAAGCAAAGACACTTGGCACTTGGGGGCTAATGTGTAAAGTTGCTCAACTACTTGATTAAAGTAAGGAAAGAACCGGGTCAACTATGCTGTTTAAGCCGGCCCTTGAGTGTTACCAGGTAAAGCCGGTTTTCTTGCAGTGATTATTAAGCCGGTATTAAGTCTACAACATATTTTATCATAAGTCATAGACTTGGGGGCTGGCATGGTAAGGATAACTATGGAGTAAGCAAGAGAGTCATACCTCAGATTTTTGCTGTATTTGCTTCACCATGTCAATTTCCAAGTCCCGGCAGTTGTGCACTTGATTAACATAGCCAGAGACAATATCTCCAATGCTTAGATTGGCATAGCCAGTGACGTCCAGCCTGGCTCTGCGGCGTTCCAAAAGTTCCTCCTTGGCAGAGCATCTAGCTAACACGGTGGGTCTTCCTGGTTCGACAAACTCTGTCCGGGTGATTACAACGTCCGGATCATCTGGATGAGCCGGGCTGGGGATCTCCGGGTTATCAGAACCTTCCATAACATGTTCATCAGACGGAACAATGGTGATTTCAGGAGCTGGTGCAGACGGCGGCTCATGAGCAGAAGCTTCAGGTTCGGTCAGGACCGGCTCTTCGGCTGGCTTATTTTTCTTCGCCCTCTTGTTGGGCTTTACTTGTACACTGAAAGTCAAAGAGTTAGTGCAAATAAATGAGTAAGATATGCACAAATTAAGCTGATCATCATTACCCGGGTGCGGTCTTGAAGGCCGGCAAGCTAGACTGCATTGAGTCCCCGGCGGAAGGTGAAGTTCCCTGGTAGTTGGAATCAGAAGAATTAAGTGGTTGACGAGTGACGCCTGCCAAAGGATGAAAAGGATATAAGTCGGAGATAACCTCAGTCCGGCGCTTCCTTGATGCTTCGGGTAAGCCGGAGGATAGGTTTGCGTCTTTGTTGGTCCAGGTCTGCCTCCGGCTCTCATGAATCTGTCGCTTCAAAAGAAATTGAGGATCTTGATAAGCTAAAGGATGTGAAAATCTTACTTTCTGGGTTACTCTTCGAACTTTCCGTCTCGGCAAAGGCTCGGAGTCGGATGAGATTATAGTTACCTCTTCATTCACTTCGTGACTTGTTCCAGTATCCTCCTGCTGATAATCCATGTCAATAAGATGGTTAAAAAAGGAGCCTAAAGAGTCAAGAACTACCTCTGACCCGGAGGTGTCTTCCAGACGAAGCAGGTCCGAGGCGCTAGGTTTACTCCCCTTCTTACGGGGAGCGGCTTTCCTGGCGGCTTTTTTAATTTTCCTGGCTTTTTTGGCAGCTTCATGGTCATATTTGACCTTCCAGAATTTATCATTAGCCTGTAAAATACAACAAAGGTTAGTAAGTTAAGACCAAATCGTTAAAATGGAAGGAGAAGCATTCAGGTCAATGGTTTACCGCTGGAGCCGGGTTAGTCTTGCAGAAAGGGCTTAAGCCCACTCTCCCGCAATCTGCCAGGCTCTCGTTCAGAAGCGACTTGGTTGTATCATCAATGACGTCCTCAGGTAAGTCGTCTGGACTGTGTCGTAGAGGATCATCTTTCTGGCCTGTGTAATCACACATCAAGCCGGGGCGGCGGCTTAAAGGAATCACCCGCCAGGCAACCCAGACCCGGACCAGATCAATACCATTCAAGCTGTTCCCCAGAAGAGCTTTGGTTTTGTTGATGGTGGGTGTAAGTGGTTGACGTTCAGCTTGAGATAATTTGTCTGGCAAGGGGTGATTTGATTCCAGACGCAGGGCGCGAAAGCCGGGCAGAGGGTTCTCGTCAGCCGGAGAAGTGTCTTGGCAGTAGAACCATGTCTGGTTCCAATCTTTCGGGTGGCTTGGCGGCTCAGCATAAGGAAAAAGAAAATCTCTCCGTCGTTGGATTGAAATTCCGCCAAGTTCCAAGCTAGGCCCGTTGGCACATTCATTCTGGCGGTTCAGGTAAAATAGCTCCCTAAAGAGCAGCAAGCTGGGTTCTTCTCCGAGGTACACCTCACAGAACACTTCGAAGTTGCAGATGTTTGACACGGAATTGGGTCCGATGTCTTGAGGTCACATGTCAAAGAAGTGCAGGACATCTCTGAAGAATTTTGAGCCAGGAGGAGCAAAGCCCCGGTTCATGTGATCAGTAAATATGACAACTTCCCCATCCTTGGGTTGAGGCCTCTCTTCTGACGGGTCAGGAGCATGATAGGACATGACCTCTTTCTTTGGCAGATAACCCGTTTTACGAAGTCAGCTAAGATGTTGTCGGTGACGTTGGATCTAACCCAGTTGCATGGGATGGGTGCTTTGGGAGCCTTAGGTGGCATTGTGAAAGATGGAAGCCTATGACAAAATAAAATTTCCGGTTCAAATTTAAGCTGGAGGAAAATTTCAGTTCAGTATTCAAGATGGCGGCTTATGAAAGGGCCTAATGATATATGGTTAATTGTGTTAGGTTATTTAAGCCGCCTTGGATATCATGAGCAATTAAGTTATTTAACTCTATTATGAATGATCCAGAAATTTCACAAAGCATGGCTTCTTTTAAACCGGTGATATGACCCGCCATGGTTAACAGATGCAGTTTTTGCCTAAGTGTTGCGCAAACAAGTTTCACAGATTACAGGGATTATTTTGGATCAAACAATCGTCCAGAAAAGAAAAAAAATTAGACCTAAAACTGATACGGAGAAGTTCATAAGCTCTAAATGAGGTCTTTTTGCAAGTAAAAGGGGTCTGCTAATATTGAAAATGGGCGTGAAACGACTACCGCCGGAGTTGTGCCTTACTTTTGGATCAAAGGGAGCCGTTGTGGAAGAACTGCGAAGGAATCGCGAGGAACCACGAAGAACACCGAAGAACTTGCGAACCCTAATGTGGATCTAGTATACGGGACGGCGAGGGCTTACTGGTGCTGACGAGCAGCGGAGATGCGTCGCGTTTCTCTGGTCAAGACAGGTCGATGCAGCGGCCTTGGTTGGTGCAGACGGGGTGCGCGGCGGCGGCGGCGGAGCTCGGGCTCTGGGGTGTCGAGAGGAGGAAGACGATGGAAAGGGAAGAGTGACCAAGACCTGAGGGCCGGGCCTATTTATAAGGGACGGCTGATGAGTGGGCGCGAGAAACGAGGAGGTTGAAGACATGATTATCCAGCTGCAGAGGCGCCTCGATTTTCGGGATAGTTATTAAGATAAGGATCCGTTGAGATACGTTGGAAGGAACGTGCATTAATGGCGGATGACGTCACGGCGGGTTACCAAGAATCCAGAAGATGACGTCATGGCGGGTTATGACCTTTGCGCAAACAAAAGCCGGAAGATTTTCTCTTAAGGTATTGAAGATTGACATGAACCGGTTCAAATCAATCTGGGGCCTAATGTTGGGGATATAACTACTGGTGTCACCCGCCCAGGAGGGGCCGGGTTACATTGAGACGATCATCGCATGAAGCCCAGAGTCAAGCTCGAAGATGGCGGGTCAGTAATGGGCTTAAGGCCCAGAGGCGGCTTAAGGCCCGTAGTGGTAAACCGTCGTAAGGCGTGACTTGTAGTGTAAGGCAAGAATAGTTAGGAGTCCGAGCTGGACACTGTTTATAAGCCGGCCGGGACTCTGAGAGCCGCTAGGTGTTAACCTCTCTATATAAAGGGACGACCCGGTGGCGGTTCATGACAAGTAAGATCAGATCGATAGCCAGGCAGAGCGGTTTAGCTCCTGGTCATCGAAACCCTAAGCAATACCACCTCAACTGGAGTAGGCTTTTACCTTCAACGTAAGGGGCCGAACCAGTATAATCCTCGTGTCCTTTGTCCCGTTTAACCCCTTTAAGCTTCCTAGCGGCGATGGCTCCACGACTATGTCCTTGCACGAGGACATCTGCCGTGACAATTCCACGACAATAACCCATACGAAGGTCAATCTTGGAGAATACTTTAGCACCTTTAAGTTGCTCGAATAGCTCATTGATGTTGGGAAGTGGATACTTGTTCTTGATTGTCTTCTGGTTCAATGGATGGTAGTTGACACAAAGTCGGTCCGTGCCATCCTTCTTCTCGACAAAAAGAACACCACAACCCCATGGAGATGAACTCGGTCTGATCAAACCCAGACGCTCTTGTTCATCGAGCTGTTTCTTCAATTCTTTCAACTCCTTGGGTCCAAGCTTGTATGGACGCTTGCAAACGGGTTCAGTGCCAGGCTCAAGATCGATAACGAACTCAACTGGCCGGTGAGGAGGCATACCCGGAAGCTCTTCTGGAAAGACATCTTGGTACTCACAAACGACTGGAATTTGAGAGATAGCATCCAACTCGCCCTTCTCATTGAGAGAGAATAACCGAATGGTCTCATCACGAGCGGCATAAATGATAACATCCTTAGAAGAGTGTGTCAATTGAATTTCCCTGGCAGCACAATCAAGTTGAGCCTTGTGCTTAGAAAGCCAGTCCATCCCGAGAATTAGATCAATATCCGAGTCACCAAGAACAATTGGTTTGGCCAGAAATTTATAGTCGCCCATCTTGATAACGGAATCCCAAACGAATACTCGAGAAGTCATTTGCCGAGCCGGGGAAACAATAGGCAGAGGACTCGGCAAAACTTGAGTAACCAAATCATGCATAGCCACAAAAGGTCTTGAAATGAAAGAATGCGATGCACCAGTATCAAATAAGACTTTTGCAGGAATGTCATTAACTGAGAGATTACCCATTATCACATCAGTAGATTCCTCTGCTTGAGATGCATTCATCATGTTCACCTTTGCAGACTTGGGATTATGCTTGACCACTGCATTGCTGGAAGATCTCACAGGAGGAGGAGGCGGAAGGCGCCTTTGGTTGAAGCACTTGTTAGCATAGTGACCTTTCTGCTGACACTTGTTGCAAGTCACCTCTGAGAGTGGACGATGATAAGGAGCATACGACTTTGGAGCTTGATTCTGAGACTTGTTCTGATAGCCAGAGTTTGGTGGGTGGGAAGATCCATGGCCACCTTTGTTCTTCTGCTGGAAAGGCTGACGAAACGGAGGAGGAGGAGGCAACCAGAACTTCTGTTGCTTAGCAGCCACTAGTGAGGAAAAAGAAGACTGAACTGCGTCCCTGACTCTCTTCTTAGAAGCCTCACACTTGAGCTGAGCAGCCTCTTGCTTCAGTGCCATATTGTAGAAATCATCATACTTGGTCGGCTCAAAAAGCACAAGAGGTAATTGCAGATCTTCTCTAAGGCCACCTCTGAATTGATAGATCATGCTCTTTTCATCAGGAACGTCTTGCTTAGCGAAGCGAGCGAGTTTCTGAAACTGGGTATTGTATTGATACACGGACATGCTGCCTTGCTTGAGATTGCGGAACTCCTCACGCTTGCTCTCAACAACACTTTGTGGAATGTGGTGAGCTTTGAAGTCTCGGCGGAAATCATCCCAGGTAATCACACGACCTCCTCTGGAATCTTTGTATTGTTGATACCACTCGGCAGCTTGATCCTTGAGTTGAAAAGAAGCGAACTTGACAAAGTCCTCAGGCCTGACATTGCTACATTCAAAATGCTTGTTGATGTCCACGAGCCAATCATCGGCATCTATGGCCTCGGCACAGTAGCTGAAAGACTTCGGCTGATTTGCGAGGAACTGGTTGAGGGTAGCGAAGTGAGGCTGATTGTTGCCTTGGCCTTGATTTCCTTGATTGCCTTGCCCTTGGGTGCGCTCTTGCAAGAGTTGCAAAATCATCTGAGCATTGGCGTTGGTGGCTGCCATGATAGCTTGCCATGCCTCCGGAGGTGGAGGTGGTGGCGGAGGGTTCGTCTGACTCCCTTCATTGCGTTCCGGATTCTGACGCGTTGGCGGAGCCATCCTGAAGAGGGTGACATCCGTTAGCATCTTGATATACAAATAGACAAGTTGAATCAACGGATAGAAATTGCAACATATAGTCTTCACAATAAACATTCGAACGAGGATGAACGAATGAATTCCATAGTAAATCATCACACTTCCATTAAGGTGAGAAGCCACTTGATAAGAGATTGATGAATAAAATAAAAAGGTACGAGTGGAACAAATAAGTGGTAAGGATTACCCAATCACAAACCAAATATCTGCGGGAAGAAATGCTAAGAGCTACTTGAATCCCACCTATAAACTCCCAAAACTTTCTGGTTATGCAATCTGGTGTTGGGGATACAGGGGACACAAAATATATCACCCAAACTAGCAATCCCTAGATCCAGCTGTATCCATCCGTCAACACATAACCAAGAAACCTTCGGAAATCGTGTACCTCAACCTTCGAAAAGCATCCGTTATACGAGTTATGGCAATACTCCCGAACTCCCGCCCCAGTACTGGGTGGCGTCGAGGTGATCTCACCAACAACTGCATAAAAGAGATTTTCGATGTCGGCGAAACTCAGGTATTCCAGAACTGCAACGATAAAATTGTGACGACAACACCTCGGAGCTCAACTCCCCGGGACACTGCCACAACCCCTAAATGTCAGGAGGCACCAAGAACAATGTTCTCGTCACAAAACCATCGGAACGATTCCAAGATACCCGCGTGATCCTAAAAATTTTTTAGTGAAATTTGAGGAGAGAAGAGTCAAAACTTCTACGTCAGGAGGCCTCACCAGAGCGACGAAGGGACTGAGGAGTAAAAAGAATCCTACTCTCCGATATATATAATCCTAAGACTCAAAACATTTTTGTTCTAGACTCAACAACGCCAGCGATTCGATCAAGCAGGGGGCTCCTAAGTCGGGGATGGCTCTGATTACCAACTTGTAACGCCCACGATGCGGCTATATCTCCCACGTGTCGAGGCACGACTTAGAGGCATAACCGCATTGTGGTATTGTCGCAAGAAGGGTCATCTTCACACAATCCCATGTAATGAACAAGAATGGGATAACGAGAGTTGGCTTACAATCGCCACTTCACACAATACATAAATTAATTCATACATCATCCAAAATCCACACATAGACCGACTACGGTCAAATCCAAATGAAAATAAGATAACCCCAAATGCTAGATCCCCGATCGTCCCAACTGGGCTCCACTACTGATCATCAGGAAAAGAAACATAGTAACGACCACGTTCCTCGTCGAACTCCCACTTGAGCTCGGTTGCGTCATCTGCACTGGCATCGTCGGCACCTGCAACTGTTTTGGTAGAATCTGTGAGTCACGAGGACTCAGCAATCTCACACCCGCGAGATCAAGACTATTTAAGCTTATAGGAAAGGATGGTGTAATGAGGTGGAGCTGCAGCAAGCACTAAGCATATATGGTGGCTAACATACGCAAATGAGAGCGAGAAGAGAAGCAACGCAACGGTCGCGAAGCTAGAAATGATCAAGAAGTGATCCTGAAACTACTTACGTTCATGCATAACTCAAACCGTGTTCACTTCCCGGACTCCGCCGAGAAGAGACCATCACGGCTACACACACGGTTGATGTATTTTAATTAAGTAAAGTGTCAAGTTCTCTACAACCGGACATTAACAAATTCCCATCTGCCTCATAACCGTGGGCACGGCTTTCGAAAGATAATACCCTGCAGGGGTGTCCCAACTTAGCCCATTATAAGCTCTCACGGTCAACGAAGGATAAACCTTCTCCCGGGAAGACCCGATCAGTCTCGGAATCCCGGTTTACAAGACATTTCGACAATGGTAAAACAAGACCAGCAAAGCCGCCCGAATGTGCCGACAAATCCCGATAGGAGCTGCACATATCTCGTTCTCAGGGCACACCGGATGAGCAGTCCGTACAACTAAAACCAGCCTCAAGTTCCCCGAGGTGGCGCTGCAAAGGGCTCTAGTTTGGACCAGCACTCAGAGGAACACTGGCCCGGGGGTTTAAATAAAGATGACCCTCGGGCTCGCGAAAACCCAAGGGAAAAGGCTTAGGTGGCAAATGGTAAAACCAAGGTTGGGCCTTGCTGGAGGAGTTTTATTCAAGGCGAACTGTCAAGGGGGTCCCATAAATCACCCAACCGCGTAAGGAACGCAAACTCAAGGAACATAATACCGGTATGACGGAAACTAGGGCGGCAAGAGTGGAACAAAACACCAGGCATAAGGCCGAGCCTTCCACCCTTTACCAAATATATAGATGCATTAATTAAATAAGAGATATTGTGATATTCCAAAATATCCATGTTCCAACATGGAACCAACTTCAACTTCACCTGCAACTAGCAACGCTATAAGAAGGGCTGAGCAAAAGCGGTAACTTAGCCAAACAACGGTTTGCTAGGAAAGGATGGTTAGAGGCTTGACATGGCAATATGGGAGGCATGATATAGCAAGTGGTAGGTAGCGCAGCATGGCAATAGAGCGAACAACTAGCAAAGCAAAGATAGAAGTGATTTCGAGGGTATGGTCATCTTGCCTGCAAGGTTCTCAGAGTTGTCGAAAGCTTGATCCTCGTAAGCGTACTCAACAGGCTCCTCGTTCACGAACTCGTCTCCCGGCTCTACCCACAACAAGAACACAAGAAATGGAACCACAATCAATCACGGGAAATGCACAAGCAACATGATGCAAAACATGCATGATATGCGAGATATGATATGCGATGCGTATGCATGCTCCGGAAGAAAAAGGATGAATAAGGCAGTAACTTGGCAAACCAAGTATGCCACTGGAAAGATGAGATGATTTCAGTCGAAATCGATATAAAGATCACCGGAAACGGATGCACGGTTTGCAAATGGCAAGCAAAATAAGAATGACACGATTCTGCGATTAACAGCAAGATAGCACTAAGAGTACATCAAGCAACTATGCTACAGCACCCCAACATAGCAACAAAGCATATGGCAGTAATCCACAGGAGATGCTTGACAAAAGATGAACACTGAGCTACGGCTAGATCACAACATAACAGGTTCAAACAAGCATCGCAAAAGTACAAAAGATATCAGGTTCACAGACTTGGTAAAAATACTGGACATGGCAGAAACAGCATCAGGTAGTAATGTTCAGAGCAAGAAAAACACATGCTACAGGAACTTAACATAGCAAAGCAAGGCATGGCATGAATCTACTAAATGCATAGAACAAAAGTCCCTTAATGACCATAAGCCAAAAAGGATCAGAAGATATGATGGCACCCATGTATACATAGCAAGTTTCGTCAACAGGTTTCAGACTTTGCAGAAAACAGAACATGACATTAACAGAAATTATGAGGGCATCTTGGTGAGCTTGATGCACTCATCACAAAGCAACGCATTACAAAACAAGCATACCTACAGCAAGATGGCATGTTTATGAAGCTAACCCTGGCAAGAGAAAGCTCATAGCATGTATGGATCAACTACAACAACCTTGGCAAAATTGAATATCATGCTAACAATCTGCCAGAAATATTTTATAGCAAAAGTAGAGCAAGATTAAGACATGCTAGGACACTCCATAATTGAAAACAAGGGCACGGATGGATAGAGAAAAACTATATCTACAAAACATCCTTACTGAACATGCTCAAAAGAAGAATGGATCTCACTGTAGACACATGGATACATGGCAACAAAATAACAGCAGTAACAGACAGCAAAAACCTAGTCCCTGAAAACAGAAACATCACGAAGCCTAGTTTGCATGCTTGTGCTAGTCACCGCATAGATCACAAAAATACATGGCATACACCTCTGTAAAGATGGTATGGCGTAGATCAAAACACCTGTAGAGCTCATGCCCATAAGATGCACACATCAAAAGTAGCAAAAATAACAAAACACCAAGTTCTGATAAGTAACAGCAGTAAACATCATATAGCACTCTTGCAACAGAGATTTGGGCATCGAGATGGACTCAAACGAGCATGGCAAATGGAACAAAATGAAGAGCATCTCGTGACGAACATTTGGTATATCATGCGCATGAATCGGAGCAGTTTGCAATGAGATATAATACGATGAACATGAGCACATAATGTGAAAATACTTCAGGACTTAGAATTTCGGGGGGGGGGGGGGAATCAACCTCTCCAGATCGGATCTGGCGCGGGGATCGAGGGTCGCCGGAGGCTGCTCGCCGGAGATGGAGTGGAGGGGGCCGGAGGCGGCGAACGGCGGAGGGAGGCGAGCGGAGACAGGCGAGGACGGCGGGCGGCGGCGCTGGGCGTCGGCGGGCGGCGAGGACGGCGGCGGCGCCGGCGGCCGCGGGAGGCCGCGGGTGCGGGCAGCGGCGCCGGCGGGAACGTCGGCGTGGGGCGCGGCGCCCAGGCGGCGCACGGGCGGAGTGGAGGCGGCGTGGGGCGACGGGGAGCGCGGGGGCGGACGGCGGCGAACGGGCCCACGGGCTCGTTATGGGCTTCGCGGGCCGGCGGCGGCGCGGGCGGCCGGGAGGCCACGTGGCGCTCTCTGGTTGGACGGGTGCGGCGGCGGATGCGTCCGGCGCCGGGCGGACGTGTCCGGCGCGCGGAGGAAGGGGAAGACTAGGGTTTGCCCAAAAATTCGGAGGGGGAGGTGTTTATATATGCATAGGGAGCTAGGAGACTCCAAATGGAGTGCGGTTTTTGCCCACACGATCGTGATCGAACGACCGAGAGCATGGAAGTGACTTAGATGGGTTATTGGGCTGTTTGGAGCGGGGTTTTGCTGCAACACACAAAAGGCCTTTGCGGTTACCCGGTTAACCGTTGGAGCATCAAACGACCTCCAAATGGAACGAAACTTGACAGGTGGTCTACCGGTGGTATACCAAGGCCACTTGACAAACCTCGGTCCATTCCGAGAATGTTTAACACCCGCTCACGAAAAGAAACAAGAGGGGTGCGCCGGTGCACGTGGGAGTGTCGGATTGCAAAACGGACAACGGGAAAAATGCTCGGATGCATGAGACGAACACGTATGCAAATGAGATGCACATGATGACATGATATGGGATGCATGACATGAACAAAATGCAAAATGAAAGACAAAACCCAACCATGGAGGGAATATCATAACACATAGCCGAAAATGGCAAGAGTTGGAGTTAGAAATATGGAAAGTTACATCCGGGGTGTTACAATCACATAACTCATTGTGACGCCCGGATAATTAAGCTACAGTAATCCCACGATAGCCACGTTAACGATGCCACGTCACCACGGTTATTGTTGCTAACCTCGCGTTAGTTCGAAACCGATTATAATTCATAATTCAAAATTAAGCCAATAATAAAAGTTTTCAACTATTAAAACTAAAATGTTTAATAAATAGTAGATAAAACAGAGGCTATGATAAAATTGTAAACAACATTATTGAAATTTAATAAGTGACTTAAACAACCTCAAACAGTGGCTGAAAACATTATTTAATAACTTTTTTTATTATAACAAAATAAATACGAAATGATAATTAACCCAAACTAGTTTTTAGTGGTAGGATTTATTGTGTTGTGATTTGTGGGCCAGCTCTCATATTTTACAAAACTCTTT
This sequence comes from Triticum aestivum, assembly GCF_018294505.1. Classification (NCBI taxonomy): domain Eukaryota; kingdom Viridiplantae; phylum Streptophyta; class Magnoliopsida; order Poales; family Poaceae; genus Triticum; species Triticum aestivum. The sequence continues at coordinate 371,657,871 of NC_057811.1, forward strand.
TGGTGCCCAAACAATTAGCCAAAACAGAAGAAAATAAGAAAAGTAAAACAAAACAAAACTAACAAAAAAATAAAATAAAAAAGAAAGGACCCCCCACTGGGCCAACCGGCCCAGCTGGCAGCTAGCCCAGCCCACCACGGCCTCCTCCTTCTCCCCCGTTCTCTGTTCAAGCGACCGAGGCGCACCCACCGTCGCCGCCGAGCCAGCTCGCCGACAGCGCTACTGGGTGGATAAGGCCTCCGCCGAGCCCCGCCCCCCAGATATTTCCTCCCCACCTACCTCCACCCGCTCCCCTCTCCATCTCGGCCGCTCTCTCTCTCTCTGCTCCCCCCTCGCCCGAGCGAGATCGCCGTCGAAGCCTCGCCGTAGGCGTGGCCCCGACCACCGTTCGTCGAGCCGCCGAGTCCCCGAGCTCCCACTACGTCGTCCTCGTCGACCCCGCGCTTCAGGACGAGCTCGAGTGCCCTGCAGCAGCCGGGTCAAGCTTTTCCCCAACCTCGGTCGCCGCCGCTCGCCGTGATTGATCCCGCCTCCCCTCTGCGCTCCCGTTCACTCGAGGGCCTCCGTGTGCCGCGCCGTAAGCCTCCGCCCCCTCCTCCTTCCTCTGGTTCCTCCTCATGCACCGTAGATGGCTCATGGTGCCGCCGTCGCCATTCCCGCATGCGGCCTCGTCCGCGAGCTCGTTGCGCTCACCCTGTCCATCTCCGAGCCAAGCCGTGGCCTCCGTCGAGTTGCCGGAGGTCCGTAGAGCCCGCTAGCGTCATTTGTTAGCTAGAACGCAGCCCGTAGCGTGGTTTTCAGAGATGCCCGTATTCCGGCACCGCCCACGGTCGTCGTTGAGCTCCACTCCGGCCACCCCCGCTCCTGGGATCACTCTAGATCGACGCGGGACGATCTACTCGTTCGAACGCCACCGAAAACGCGCGGAATGGTGCACTGTGCGGGAAATCCGAGCAACTCCGACGAACTTCCGCCGCTGGAATGGTCGCCGGCGTGATTCCGGCGACGTCACCGACGTGGCACCCGCGTGGCACCGCCTGGGCCACTGACTGGTGGACCCAGGGGCCCCCCTTGACTTGTTGACCGCGGTCAACATGCTGACTAGGCGGCCCCCAGCCACTGACATGCCGGTCCCACTGGTGTGGTGCACCCCTGCAGGGAAGTTTATCTATTCGAATAGCCGTGTCCCTCGGTAAAAGGACGACCTGGAGTTGTACCTTGACCTTATGACAACTAGAATCAGATACTTAATAAAACATACCCTTCCAAGTGCCAGATACAACCCGGTGATCGCTCTCTAACAGGGCGACGAGGAGGGGATCGCCGGGTAGGATTATGCTATGCGATGCTACTTGGTGAACTTACCATCTACTCTCTCCTACATGCTGCAAGATGGAGGTGGCCAGAAGCGTAGTCTTCGACAGGATTATCTATCCCCCTCTTATTCTGGCATTCTGCAGTTCAGTCCACCGATATGGCCCTTTACACATATACCCATGCATATGTAGTGTAGCTCCTTGCTTGCGAGTACTTTGGATGAGTACTCACGGTTGCTTTTCTCCCTCTTTTCCCCCTTTCCTTTCTACCTGGTTGTCGCAACCAGATGCTGGAGCCCAGGAGCCAGACGCCACCGTCGACGACGACTCCTACTACACCGAGGGAGCCTACTACTACGTGCAGCCCGCTGACGACGACCAGGAGTAGTTAGGAGGTCCCAGGCAGGAGGCCTTGCCTTTTCGATCGTTGCTACTTTTGTGCTAGCCTTCTTAAGGCAAACTTGTTTAACTTATGTCTGTACTCAGATATTGTTGCTTCCGCTGACTCGTCTATGATCGAGCACTTGTATTCGAGCCCTCGAGGCCCCTGGCTTGTATTATGTTGCTTGTATGACTTTTTATGTTGTAGAGTTGTGTTGTGATATCTTCCCGTGAGTCCCTGATCTTGATTGTACACATTTGCGTGCATGATTAGTGTACGATTGAATCGGGGGCGTCACAAGTTGTTATCAGAGCCGACTGCCTGTAGGAATCCCCCTTCCGCACTCCTTGGCCGAAGTTGAGTCTAGTCATTGCAAAACTTTTACTAACATGGCTGTGTGGCTTACGGGCCCACGTCGCCACTGGGTGGTATTAGGATATTTTATTCCTCGTCTATACTCTGGGACTCTTATCTCTCTTCTATTTGGGTTTATTGAATTTACTAAAATCTAACTATAGGTTCTCGAAAATACTTTCTACCGGAGAGCCCCTTCAGTCCAGATGATCGCCGGCTGCACCAGAAGATTCCGAAGATAATCTCCGATGTTCTCTCGAGACACTTGTGCCCACCGCCTTTGCAAATTCCCTACCCCTGTTATATCATTATGGATAACTACATACACTTGCCCTTTCAATCCCATGGATCTTGTTATTACAAGATACCCTGAAAATTCTCTCTATAGTTCCGAGAATTCTTTGTGCCTACTGTCTTGCAGTTCATTACCCACATGAACACTCCTACGGATAATTCCTCGCACATACCGAGTATCCGCCCATCCCCAGTTGTTTATGTGTTTCACTAAGGTCTTCGAAATACTATTCGATCTTCCGAAAATCCTTAGCAGCTTATTGCTCTTGAAATTCTTGCTTGCTTTCATTATGGTTAATCCCATAAGTATATTAATCTTATTGGCAGCCCTTGTCACTATCATTTTGAGTCCATTGATTCAATATGTTGCAAATGCTCGCAATCCCCAATCAGATCCTAGAATTCATCCTTCTGGCTCAGATGTCATTTTGAACATGAGCTGGTCCTCGACCAATCAAGTTGTCGTTGAATGTGCACCTAAGTCTATTCGACTTATCCATTGTTAATCAGAGCGTTTGCTTCTGACCCCTTGATTTGGAAATCATAATTCCTTTACATTTGAGCTTTGAATTAGTCAGTTGTTTCTATAATTTTATCTCCTTGCATTCTTTCATCTTCTGGTTGAGTACCAATGCTCACATCAGATCCCTTGTTGGATTTTATCTGACAGCGTCCTTCATATTAAATAACCTTGTGAGCCTTTCCTTGGATACATAATGCCTTTGGTAGATTGTATCCTCTGCTTTCTCAACAATGCTCTACTTTCGAGCTTGTATAAATTTCTCCTGAAGTTGTGGTATATGTTTCTAAGATGCCCCGATGGGTTGAACATATACCTTCCTTAATTTGTGTGAACCCAAAAGTCTTCATGGGTCATAACCTTCTCGTATTCCTCCAGTTAAACTTTCAAACTCTAAACATTCTTAACTGAGAGCAGTAAATGAAAAATTGTGTATTGGAGAAGTGGGAGTCGACCTTGAACTTTGTGTTCATGCCCATGGACCCGATGTGGAACTTATCATGGAAGCTTCTTGAATTAATAATGGTCCCCTTGTTATAAGTTCATCTTGTATCCATGTTGGTCCTTTGCAAACATGGTTCCGAACATGATTGATCATCTTTGATCCTTTTATCGGACAAGTTTAAGTACTTGCCTGCTGCAGATCAATACCTCCGTCCAACCTCTACTTCGATCTGTCATCGAGTATTACCCCCTGGTATCTCGAGAATGCCAAGGAACTACTTAACTTCTTATGAGTTCTTCATCAACTAATATTCTTGCCGATTCCATTTTTCCAACGGGTTCTGAGTTGTTAGAACCCCTCAAGGACACCGATAAGTGAATCAATTCCGCACTCTGATTCAATAACTCTAAGTAATTTTTGTTGCTTACGAGTTCAATAATCCTTCAAGTCATTCCTAGCCTGCTCGGCTATGTCATTATCGTGCCGATTTTAACTGTGCTACCTGGACCTTCCCAGCGCACAAATTTCGACAATGGGCTAATCTTGCGTCGATCTTCCTCGTCATATCACTTCTCCTTGAACAGCAAACTTGATTTCAAGTTTGTGTCCTACCCGTGGTTCCAATAACCTTTCGCTTTCATCATTCCTTTGACTTGATGTCATCGTCGATCAATTACATCTTCTTGAAAACCTCTCGACAAATTTGTCGTGATCATTGTCAACAATTTGACTTCTTCCAAGTTGTGTGTCCAAATTCAGGATGAGAAATACCATCCTTGCCCCTCGATGAATTGTGTTATCATCGACAACATTCTTGCCTCCCCCCCAACACAAACTTGTTCATATTTTGTGTTGTATCTTGATTTCCCTGCTATCCAGCTTATGTTATGTTCTACCGTGGAGTATTACCATCTTTGATGTCAAGAATGTCGTGAGCATTACTCCACCTCTTAAGAATTCTTGGTACATGATACTTCTCACCATCACCATTCTTTCTTGGTCCCCGTGTTGTTTCTAAACGAAATACCGACAAATGGTCTGTGATGTGTAAATTCTAAACTTCTAGCAACCCTAATGCTTTGAAGTTATTGGTCTATAGTTTCATTCTACGTCTATGGCTTAATGAATCATCATTCGAACATTGATCGTGCTACCTAGCCATATTTCGGGTGCACATTTCAACCAATGTTTAACTATGTATGTTTTCCTCGAGCATACATCATTAAGTCATTCGATCTAGCTAATGTTATCTCCTTGGTCACATAGTTGTGGAAATCCATCTTTTGGAAATCTCAATGGATTGTCGCTGAGTCAATCAGTCACCTCCTCACCTCTCCTTGACTTAATGATGAACCCTTGTTCGGAACTCGCTTCCATAGTTCATCTCCCGAGAATCTTTGATGTCGTTTCGACAATTTGTGTGGCACCTTTCTTCTCAGGCATCCTGAGTCTGAGTTATCCTGACACCAATCAGATCTGAATCTCGATCAGATATGATGGTTGGAACATATTTCCAAGAGTTATAACATTGGTCTATTTATGACCCGGTAAGGTGATGTCATGCCTAACACACCTGGCCGGAGGACCTATTGTTATAAGTTTTCCTTTTTAGCAAGGTTAGCTATTCTTCCATGAGGAAATTGTAAGACTTACTCTATAAGTTGTTCATGATGGATCCTTTGTGTATCCATAGCCCGATCTTACCTAATGACCATGTCAGTGCTATCTCGAAGCATGTCTGTGGTAATCCGATCTTCAATAAAAACATTTGAAGCACAATGCTAAGTTTTCGTTATCAATTATTCAAACACCATTGTTTGAGTAATGTCATGAACTTCCTCTTCCCTAACCTAAATGGTTCTCTTCTAACCCTTGTCCTTGGGAAGGATATACCCCTGAAATATGTGTTTAAACACATTTTCCTTTCCATTGTTCTGTTTAATCTGATAATCATATTTTCCTTTCCATTGGTTGGTTTAACGTTTCTGGTGATCATTATGATCTAAGCAGTATTAATTCCCTGCTTGTGCAAACACCTCGGTGTACAACTCTGTCAGTAAGACCCTGTTACTATTGTTGGTGACATTCTGGTAACCACCGATGGACGAGAACCTTGCCTATTGGTCCGCCTCGTTCAACGAGCAGGAAAATGGTTCTCTTTGTCCCTCGCCCTTGGTACCAACGTTGTTGCCAACATAACTGACAGGCTACCCTCTGACATGTCTTGCTATCATGACCGTGTAAGATGCCAATGGCCTTCCTACTTTTAACCACATGGTGGGCCCATAACCCACAGTCCCACAGGATCGAAACCTGACTCTCCTGTACACCCTTGTTGCCAAAGTTATTCCTCGCGCTTGATTTCGTATGTAATTCATGGGTCATCTTCCTAGTTATCTGCTTTGATATCAGACGAAAAACTTATTCTCATTGCTTTGGACCCCTTTCACACTTTGTTTAGGCATCGAACGCTTGCCTACCCGCTTAAACCTCTCATGGTACCTTCTTACTTTGCTCTCGAAATTTTCTTAAGTTTCAGTTCGAGAGTTACTTTCCGCCACCTTCCCCCGATGTTAGCTACCAGGTAGTCAACCTTGCAGAGGTCCGTTCTTCCGGAATAACCACCCTTTATTCTTTCGTAAGTACGATGGACTTCCCGAAGAAAGGATACCGACTTCATCATGATGACCTGAAGCAGAGAAATAAAGACATCAACGAAGAGGATCAACTACTTCAGGGAGAGCAAACATGAATGAGAAGATCTGTTAGAATGTCGTAACCTATTCTTCCCCCTTACTTCCCTCTTAAATCTCGGGACGAGATTTCTTGTAGTGGAGGAGAATTGTGACACCCGGATAATTAAGCTACAGTAATCCCACGATAGCCACGTTAACGATGCCACGTCACCACGGTTATTGTTGCTAACCTCGCGTTAGTTCGAAACCGATTATAATTCATAATTCAAAATTAAGCCAACAATAAAAGTTTTCAACTATTAAAACTAAAATGTTCAATAAATAGTAGATAAAACAGAGGCTATGATAAAATTGTAAACAACATTATTGAAATTTAATAAGTGACTTAAACAACCTCAAACAGTGGCTGAAAACATTATTTAATAACTTTTTTTATTAACACAAAATAAATACGAAATGATAATTAACCCAAACTAGTTTTTAGTGGTAGGATTTATTGTGCTGTGATTTGTGGGCCAGCTCTCATATTTTACAAAACTCTTTTGGTGCCCAAACAATTAGCCAAAACAGAAGAAAATAAGAAAAGTAAAACAAAACAAAACTAACAAAAAAATAAAAAAAAGAAAGGACCCCCCCACTGGGCCAACCGGCCCAGCTGGCAGCCAGCCCAGCCCACCACGGCCTCCTCCTTCTCCCCCGTTCTCTGTTCAAGCGACCGACGCGCACCCACCGTCGCCGCCGAGCCGGCTCGCCGACAGCGCTACTGGGTGGATAAGGCCTCCGCCGAGCCCCCCCCCCCCCGATATTTCCTCCCCACCTACCTCCACCCACTCCCCTCTCCATCTCGGCCGCTCTCTCTCTCTCTCTCTCTGCTCCCCCCTCGCCCGAGCGAGATCGCCGCCGAAGCCTCGCCGTAGGCGTGGCCCCGACCACCGTTCGTCGAGCCGCCGAGTCCCCGAGCTCCCTCTACGTCGTCCTCGTCGACCCCGCGCTTCAGGACGAGCAGGAGTGCCATGCAGCGGCCGGGTCAAGCTTTTCCCCAACCTCGGTCGCCGCCGCCCGCCGCGATTGATCCCGCCTCCCCTCTGCGCTCTCGTTCACTCGAGGGCCTCCGTGTGCCGCGCCGTAAGCCTCCCCCCTCCTCCTTCCTCTGGTTCCTCCTCATGCACCGGAGATGGCTCGCGGTGCCGCCGTCGCCATTGCCGCATGCGGCCTCGTCCGCGAGCTCGTTGCGCTCACCCCGTCCATCTCCGAGCCAAGCCGTGGCCTTTGTCGAGTTGCCGGAGGTCCGTAGAGCCCGCTAGCGTCATTTGTTAGCTAGAACGCAGCCCGTAGCGTAGTTTTCGGAGATTCCCGTATTCCGGCGCCGCCCGCGGTCGTCGTTGAGCTCCACTCCGGCCACCCCCGCTCCTGGGATCACTCTAGATCGACGCGGGACGATCTACTCGTTCGAACGCCACCGAAAACGCGCGGAATGGTGCACTGTGCTGGAAATCCGAGCAACTCCGGCGAACTTCCGCCGCTGGAATGGTAGCCGGCGTGATTCTGGCGACGTCACCGACATGGCACCCCGCGTGGCACCGCCTGGGCCATTGACTGGTGGACCCAGGGGCCCCCCTTGACTTGTTGACCGCGGTCAACGTGCTGACTGGGCGGCCCCCAGCCACTGACATGCGGGCCCCCCTCTGTTAATTAGTCTAACAAATGTTTTATAAATAAAAGTAATTAGATTAACTAATCACTCACTGACACCCGGGGCCCACACCCCTAATTAACCCTGCTAGATTAGTTTAATCCACTGTTATACTAGCGGAGGCTGACATGCGGGTCCCATTGGACCCACATGTCAGGTTTGACCTGGTCAGCCGACCAGCTAGCTGCTGATGTCGTCCTCGCATCATGCTGACGTCATTTCTCTTTTTTGTATATTTCTATTAAATCAAATAATTTCAGAAAATGTTTAAAACTTAGAAAAATCATATAAAATAAACCGTAGCTCGGATGAAAATGTTTTCTATATGAAAATTGCTCAGAAAAATCCAACGAATCTGAATACGCGGTCCGTTCATTTGTCACATGCCTCTAGCACGCTGAACATGGAACTTTCCCCCTCCGGTCATCTGTGTGGCACAGGTCCGGAACCGGGAAAACATTCCCGGTTGAATTTTCCCCTTCACCTATTCGTGTAGACATACGTTAGGTCACACCCGACACGTCGTATTACCACGTTATGCTTTGTGATGCTATGTTTGCTTTATATTTACTGTTTCTTCCCCCTCTTCTCTCCGGTAGACCCCGAGACCGATGTTGCCCCTGTGATCGACTACGTCGACGACGACCCCTCCTTGCCAGAGCAACCAGGCAAGCCCCCCCCCTTGATCACCAGATATCACCTATTCTTCTCTATACTGCTTGCATTAGAGTAGTGTAGCATGTTACTGCTTTCCGTTAATCATATCCTGATGCATAGCCTGTCCTTGCTACTACGGTTGTTACCTTTACCTGCAATCCTACATGCTTAGTATAGGATGCTAGTGTTCCATTAGTGGCCCTACACTCTTGTCCGTCTGCCATGCTATACTACTGGGCCGTGATCACTTCGGGAGGTGATCACGGGTATATACTATATACTTTATATACATGACACATGTGGTGACTAAAGTCGGGTCAGCTCGTTGAGTACCCGCAAGTGATTCTGATGAGGGGGCTGAAAGGACAGGTGGCTCCATCCCGGTAGTGGTGGGCCTGGGTTCCTGACAGCCCCCGACTGTTACTTTGTGGCGGAGCGACAGGGCAGGTTGAGACCACCTAGGAGAGAGGTGGGCCTGGCCCTGGTCGGCGTTCGCGGATACTTAACACGCTTAACGAGATCTTGGTATTTGATCTGAGTCTGGCCATTTGGTCTATACGCACTAACCAACTACGCGGGAACAGTTATGGGCACTCGGCGTTGTGGTATCAGCCGAAGCTCTTTTTGACATCAGCGACAGAGCGGCGCGCGCCGGATTGGACTGGAACGCCTACTAGGCTAGGTCTGCTTCCGGCCGCCCTCGCAACATGCAGGTGTGCAATGGGCGATGGGCCCAGACCCCTGCGCGCATAGGATTTAGACCGGCGTGCTGACCTCTTTGTTGAGCCTAGGTGGGGCTGCGACGTGTTGATCTTCCGAGGCCGGGCATGACCCAGAAAAGTGTGTCCGGCCAAATGGGATCGAGCGTGGTGGGTTATGTGGTGCACCCCTGCAGGGAAGTTTATCTATTCGAATAGCCGTGTCCCTCGGTAAAAGGACGACCCGGAGTTGTACCTTGACCTTATGACAACTAGAACCGGATACTTAATAAAACACACCCTTCCAAGTGCCAGATACAACCCGGTGATCGCTCTCTAACAGGGCGACAAGGAGGGGATCGCCGGGTAGGATTATGCTATGCGATGCTACTTGGTGAACTTACCATCTACTCTCTCCTACATGCTGCAAGATGGAGGTGGCCAGAAGCGTAGTCTTCAACAGGATTAGCTATCCCCCTCTTATTCTGGCATTCTGCAGTTCAGTCCACCGATATGGCCCTTTACACATATACCCATGCATATGTAGTGTAGCTCCTTACTTGCGAGTACTTTGGATGAGTACTCACGGTTGCTTTTCTCCCTCTTTTCCCCCTTTCCTTTCTACCTGGTTGTCGCAACCAGATGCTGGAGCCCAGGAGCCAGACGCCACCGTCGACGACGACTCCTACTACACCGAAGGAGCCTACTACTACGTGCAGCCCGCTGACGATGACCAGGAGTAGTTAGGAGGTCCCAGGCAGGAGGCCTTGCCTTTTCGATCGTTGCTACTTTTGTGCTAGCCTTCTTAAGGCAAACTTGTTTAACTTATGTCTGTACTCAGATATTGTTGCTTCCATTGACTCGTCTATGATCGAGCACTTGTATTCGAGCCCTCGAGGCCCCTGGCTTGTATTATGTTGCTTGTATGAATTTTTATGGTGTAGAGTTGTGTTGTGATATCTTCCCGTGAGTCCCTGATCTTGATCGTACACATTTGCGTGCATGATTAGTGTACGATTGAATCAGGGGCGTCACACTCATAATACAAATCGTCATCGAGCATTAAGCGTGCAGACCCTACGGGTTCGAGAACTATGTAGACATGACCGAGACACATCTCCGATCAATAACCAATAGCGGAACCTGGATGCTCATATTGGCTCCTACATATTCTACGAAGATCTTTATCGGTCAAACCGCATAACAACATACATTGTTCCCTTTGTCATCGGTATGTTACTTGCCCGAGATTCGATCATCGATATCCTCATACCTAGTTCAATCTTGTTCTCGGCAAGTCTCTTTACTCGTTCCGTAATGCATCATCCCGCAACTAAATCATTAGTCACAATGCTTGCAAGGCTTATAGTGATGTGCATTACCGAGATGGCCCAGAGATACCTCTCCGACAATCGGAGTGACAAATCCTAATATTGATCTATGCCAACTCAACAAACACCATCGGAGACACCTGTGGAGCATCTTTATAATCACCCAGTTACGTTGTGACGTTTGATAGCACACTTAGTGTTCCTCCGGTATTCGGGAGTTGCATAATCTCATAGTCATAGGAACATGTTTAAGTCATGAAGAAAGCAATAGCAATAAACTAAACGATCATAGTGCTAAGCTAACGGATGGGTCTTGTCCATCACATCATTCTCTAATGATGTGATCCCGTTCATCAAATGACAACACATGTCTATGGCTAGGAAACTTAACCATCTTTGATTAACGAGCTAGTCAAGTAGAGGCATACTAGGGACACTATGTTTTGTCTATGTATTCACACATGTATCAAGTTTCCGGTTAATACAATTCTGGCATGAATAATAAACATTTATCATGATATAAGAAAATATAAATAACAACTTTATTATTGCCTCTAGGGCATATTTCCTCTAGTCTCCCACTTGCACTAGAGTCAATAATCTAGTTCACATCGCCATGTGATTTAACACCAATAGTTCACATCGTCATGTGATTTAACACTCTATAGTTCACATCGCCGTGTGATCAATACCCAATGGGTTTACTAGAGTCTATAATCTAGTTCACATCGCCATGTGATTAACACCCAAAGAGTACTAAGGTGTGATCATGTTTTGCTTGTGAGAGATGTTTAGTCAATGGGTCTGCCACATTCAGATCCATATGTATTTTGCAAATTTCTATGTCTACAATGCTCTGCACGGAGCTACTCTAGCTAATTGCTCCCACTTTCAATATGTATCCAGATTGAGACTTAGAGTCATCCGGATCAGTATCAAAACTTGCATCGACGTAACCCTTTACGACGAACCTTTTGTCACCTCCATAACCGAGAAGCATATCCTTATACCACTAAGGATAATTTTGACCACTGTCCAGTGATCCACTCCTAGATCACTATTGTACCCTCTTGCCAAACTCATGGTGAGGTACACAATAGGTTTGGTACACAGCATGGCATACTTTATAGAACCTATGACTGAGGCATAGGGAATGACTTTTCATTCTATTTCTATTTTCTGCCGTGGTCGGGTTTTGAGTCTTTACTCAACATCACACCTTGCAATACAGGCAAGAACTCTTTCTTTGATCGTTCCATTTTGAACTTAATTCAAAATCTTGTCAAGGTATGTACTCATTGAAAAAACTTATCAAGCGTCTTGATCTATCTCTATAGATCGTGATGCTCAATATGTAAGCAGCTTCACCGAGGTCTTTCTTTGAAAAACTCTTTTCAAACACTCCTTTATGCTTCCAGAAAATTTTACATCATTTCCGATCAATAATATGTCATTCACATATACTTATCAGAAAGGATGTAGCACTCCCACTCACTTTCTTATAAATACAGGCTTCACCGCAAGTCTGTATAAAACTATATGCTTTGATCAACTTATCAAAGCATATATTCCAACTCCGAGATGCTTGCAACTAACAATTTTTAGCTTTTCTTTACCAATTTAAACTTTGCATCAAAGTAGGTTGTCTAGATATGCAACTAAGTGAGCAACCTATATGATGCAATGACAACAAGCACACAAGCAAGCAAGGGATTTAACACAAGTAAGCTTGCGAAAGTAAAGGAACGAGATAACCAAGAGTGGAGCCGGTGAAGACGAGGATGTGTTACCGAAGTTCCTTCCTTTTGAGGGGAAGTACGTCTCCGTTGGAGCGGTGTGGAGGCACAATGCTCCCCAAGAAGCCACTAGGGCCACCGTATTCTCCTCACGCCCTCACACAATGCGAGATGTCGTGATTCCACTATTGGTGCCTTGAAGGCGGCGACCGGACCTTTACAAACAAGGTTGGGGCAATCTCCACAACTTAATTGGAGGCTCCCAACAACACCACAAAGCTTCACCACAATGGACTATGGCTCCGCGGTGACCTCAACTGTCTAGGGTGCTCAAACACCCAAGAGTAACAAGATCCGCTAGGGATAAGTGGGGGGAATCAAATTTCTCAACCAATCCCGAGCAAATCAACAAGTTTGATTGGCTAGGGAGAGAGATCGGGCGAAAATGGAGCTTGGAGCAACAATGGAGCTTTTGGGGGAAGAGGTAGGTCAACTATGGGGAAGAAGACCTCTTTATATAGTGGGGGGGACAATCCAACCGTTACCCCCCACAACAGCCCCGCAGAGGGCGGTACTACCGTTGAGACCAGCGGTACTACCGCACCCACGGCGGTACTACCGTGGAGATTGGAGGGTAGGGGAGATACGGACATGGGCGGTATTGCCGCGGTGGTAGGGCGGTACTACCGCTTAAGAGCGGTACTGCCGCTGTGAAGTACCGCACAATCCGACACGAAAAAAGACCCCTCGAGTCGACGCGGTAGGGGCCTGGTACCGTAGCGGTACTATTGCTGAGGACCCACCAGCGGTACTACCGCTGCGGAGCGGTACTGCCGCTTGTGACCCCTAAGCGGTACTACCGCTGGGTACCGCGGTACTACCGCTGGGACCAGACTCAGCCCAAAGAGAGAGGAAAGAAAACTCCAATGAAGCAGAAAGGCTCAGAAGGTGTAAAGAGGATGTGTACGTGTTGATTCCACCCTAGCCTTACCAAAGGGGGACCCCTCTTGGTAGTACGGTGACTCCTACGAAACTAATCCACCAAAAGAAGCGAAAGAGATACACCGTCTTGAATGACACTCTGAGGGGAAAGAAATCGTCTCGTGCCAAATGATGAATCTCTGAAATGCTCAAAGCACACGATTAGTCCGCAAGCATGTTGCCATCAATCACCAAAACTACATATAGAGAGATATGCCTTAACAATCTCCCCCTTTTTGGTGGATTGATGACAACCAGGGATTTGCACAAGGATATATCATGAAAGTAAAGAAACTTAGAACTACAAAATATAGACGGGCTCCCCCTGAATGTGTGCACCTAGTTGGTAGTGCCTTTGGAATGTAGGACACACACATTAGGATCAACACTCCCCCTATATTTTATAGTCCAACAACCTAAGCATAGGATACATGAGAGCAGGTAATATAACATGATAGACAAGCAACTCATAAGATACCAAAGTACTAGAAAGACATAGATAAAGATAAGGTAGCATATGTCTTACACCATATATCTGGAACTTAGGTCTCACTGGCACACAACCAAACAAGGCAAATCGCGAGAAAACACAACGACACAACACAGAAAACGTCGACACCATAAAGCACACCATAAAGCAAATTCCTAAGCTCTCTCCCCCTTTGGCATCGAGACACCAAAAGGGCAAAGAGCGACGCTACGGCTCCAGGTGAAGGCAAACTGAGGAGCTCTCTCATCACATCCCAGCAGGGTCATCTGCACTGCCATCCTCAGTCGGAAACTGCTCGGTGTCGGAATCGGTCCACGGACAGTGTTGCTGAATCCACTCCTCTTCCTCGGTGATCTGGCCCTCAGACCCACTGACAACGGTCGCACCTAGCTGACGCATGAGCTCTTGTGACGCCCCCTGGCCTTCTTCTCAGCCACATGAGTCATGTACTGACCACGAGACTCCATGCAGAAGAGCTTCTTTATCTTGCGCTTGATCTTCTTTGCCCAAGAGGGCTCTGTCCCAGAAGGCTCATAATCCTCATCATCATCATCGGCCTCAGTCCCATCCTCGGTCTCCATGTCAGCAGCAGTAGATGGACCCCCAGATTTAGGGGCTGGGACGCCCCAACTGTCCTTCTTCCTCAGACGCTTGATCTCATGAGAGACCAATTCTCCAGTTTCCAGCATCACCTGGGGATGGACACGTGCCCAGGCCTTCTCAATGAGCAGCATGATAAACGGACCATAGATCGGGCACTTGCGCTCAGAAATGGCAGTGAGAAGTTCAGACCACATAACATGAGAAATGTCCAGGGACTCGCCAGTGTTTGCTTCCTTCTCATGCTGGCAGAAGAGAAGCATATCCACGAGATAGGAGTGGACCATATCCAAATTCCCGATGCGAGGAAAGAGGGTCTCTCGAAAGACACGATGAAGGATGTCCAGGTAGGTAGACAACTCATAGGTTTCCTTCTTAGTCACAGGGTGAACCTTCACAGTGCAGTAGGGCCAGAGGGCTTGCTTGTGAGTGGAGTTGACGTTGCGGTGAGGGCGAAAGCCGACAGGAGTCTCAAGACCGCGATCTTCCACGTGAAGTAACTCCATGAAGGCCTTCCACTTGACAGACAGTAACTTGCCATTTGTCATCCAGGTCAGAGTCCTTTCTTCATCAGTTCCAAGATGGACAGTAGCATAGAACTGAGCCACCAAATCTGCATCAAAGTCCTTGTTGAACTGCATGATTCTGAGAATGTGAGCTGAGTACACATCTGAAGAGCTTCACCAAAGTATTCAGGATCCTTTTCCATGGCATCCGTGTCGATGGAGCGAACATCAACATAGAGATTCTTCTTGGCCTTGATCACATCAAAGTAGATGGCAAACTGAAAGCGGTTCCAGAACGGGCGGTTGACAAAATTGGGTTCTTGGTCTTCCGCATAGGGGTTGCGGCGATGCCTTTCCCAGAACACCTTAGCAGACAACTTAGTCACAGTCTTGCCCCTTGGCTTGGGCATGTTGGCAAGTTTCTTCTGATGTTGAGGCGGAGGAGCCGCACTTGAGGAAGCACCTACTGAATCAGAGGTGCGGTAGCGCTTTGATGTTGCATGACCGGGGTTGACACGCTGGACTTGCTCCTCAGGACGTTCACCACCTGGAACCAAACACACGAACAGAAAAACCAACACGAAAGAAAAAGCGTAATCCTCCAAACAAAACAACATGGATCAAACAGTGGTAGAGGAATGATGGAATCTGGCAGGCAGCGGTAGTACCGCTGGCCATAGGCGGCAGTACCGCGCAAGCGGTAGTACCGCTCCAGCGGGAGCGGTAGTACCGCGCAAGACTGGGAACCGGCGGTTCCTACTGCCGTGGTTAGATCCGGCACTACCGGACTGCCAAATTCAAAAATAATCCTACCAAAACTTAGTCCACACAGCCTAGACGCCTTCTCCAAATTACTCAAGCCGAGATTTAGCCAAAAATCTAGAGATGCAACCACTATTGCCCCAAAAACGCTAGATCTGAGAACTAGACAAAAAGAGAGAAGGAACGAGGGCAATACCGGCATCCATGGCAAGAGGACGAGGTGGGGATCGACTCCACCGAAGGGAATGGAGAGGGATGGCCCGGAGACGGGGCCCGCCGGAGCCCTCCCGCGGCGAGGAGTCGCTGGAGAGAGGAAGAGAGACGAGGGGCGGTGCGAATGGGTATGGGGGAGGAGAAACCTCCCCCTGCCCCGACATAACCCCCTGATCCCGCCCCCCAGCGGTAGTACCGCTCGGGTGGGCGGTAGTACCGCTTATCAACATAAGCGGTAGTACCGCACCACAGCGGTAGTACCACCCAGCCAAGACTCCAAAGCCTAGACACAAAAGGCTTAGCCCAAAAGGAAAAGCAAAACAAAAAGGCAAGAAGAGAGAGCAAACACAAAGCAACAAAAACATCAGCGAGAGGACAAGAACCACATACCTCTTCAAGAGAGGGCGGTGGCCGAGGCCACCTATGTTTGAGTCAATTGGTATGGCACCGCGAAGAATTATCCTTGGGCCCATGACCAAAACTCGTCTTTGAAGCACAAGTACCATCAAAAATGGCTAATGTGAAAGAGTTGATCAATTTATGCATAATAAGGGGAGGGAGAGTTCATTAAGAGAGCAACACTCCCCCTATGTCCATGCCTACACCTAAACAAGATAACAAGTCGAGTATGGTGGGGAGTGCAAGTGTTCAAGCAACATTGCTCGAATCAATGATATTTACCTCATGCCTTAACTCGCGAAATCTTTCTTCATCCAACGGCTTTGTGAAAATATCTGCAAGGTTATCATGAGTGTTGACATAGTTGAGCTCGATCTTCCCTCGCCTAATATGATCCCGGATGAAGTGATATCGAATCTCAATATGCTTCGTCTTGAAGTATTGCACCGGGTTGATAGAAATCTTGATGGCACTTTCATTGTCACACCAAAGAGGCACTTTGTCACAAATGACACCGTAATCCTTTAAAGTTTGCCTCATCCATAAGAGTTGTGCACAACAACTCCCGGCCGCCACATCCGCTTCGGTGGACGAGAGAGACACACAACTTTGCTTTTTAGAAGACCAACTTACCAAAGAGCAACCAAGGAATTGGCACCCTCCGGAAGTGGACTTCCTATCCACTTTGTCTCCTGCCCAATCCGAGTCCGAATACCTTGCAAGCTTGAAGTTTGCTCCTCTTGGGTACCATAAGCCAAAGTTTGGGGTATGAGCCAAATATCGAAAGATTCGCTTGACCGCCACGAAGTGGCTTTCCTTAGGTGCGGCTTGAAAACGTGCACAAATTCCCACACTCAACATGATATCCGGTCTAGATGCACAAAGGTAAAGTAATGAACCAATCATGGAGCGATATACCTTTTGATCCACCGCTTTACCATTGGGATCGATGTCAAGTTGGCACTTGGTGGGCATTGGAGTGGACGCCGGCTTGACATCACTTAGCTTGAATCTCTTGAGCATGTCTTGAGTGTATTTGGCTTGGTTGATGAAGGTTCCTTCTCTTCTTTGCTTTACTTCGAAACCGAGAAAGAACTTCAACTCTCCCATGGAAGACATCTTGAACTTTGAGGTCATGAGTGCGGCAAATTCCTCATTGAAAGCTTTGTTAGGGGAACCAAAGATAATGTCATCAACATATAGTTGGCACACAAACAACTCCCCTTTGACCTTCTTAGTAAAAAGAGTGGGGTCGATTAGCCCAACTTCAAACCCACGATCTTGTAACAACTCGGTAAGGTGGTCATACCACGCACGTGGGGCTTGTTTAAGGCCATAGAGTGCCTTATCGAGTTGATACACATGATCGGGAAAGTAGGGATCCTCGAACCCGGGGGGTTGCTTGACATACACCAACTCATTAATAGGTCCATTAAGAAAAGCACTCTTCACATCCATTTGTTGCAACTTAAAGTTGTGATGAGAAGCATAAGCAATCAACAAACGAATAGATTCAAGGCGAGCAACGGGAGCAAAGGTTTCACCGTAGTCGATACCCTCGACTTGGGAGTAGCCTTGTGCCACCAATCGTGCCTTGTTGCGGATGATGGTCCCATGAGCATCTTGCTTGTTCTTGAATATCCACTTCGTTCCAATGACATTGTGGTTCCCCGTTGGCCTTGGCACTAATCTCCACACCTTGTTGTACTCGAAGTTGTTGAGTTCTTCATGCATGGCATTGAGCCAATCCGGATCTTCGAGAGCTTCATATACCTTTTGGGGTTCCACACAAGAGACAAACGCGTGATGTTCACAATAGTTTGCCAATTGTCTACGAGTGCTTACCCCCTTTTGAATGCTTCCAAGCACATTCTTCATGAGATGACCCTTGGTGGAGAGCTTGGAAGCAATCTTGGCGGCACGACGCTCCAATTCCTCCTCGGAGGTGAGTTGAGGAGCGGTCACTTGATCATCTTGAGCGCCGTCTTGAGCTTGTTCTTGATCTTGAACTTGCTCGGAGGAGAGAACTTGACCTTGGGCATCACTTGGTGTGTCTCCACCGTCTTGAGCATGATCTTGCCCTTGGTCTTGTTCATGAGGTTGAGGGCCTTCACTTTGTTCTTCGGAAGCGTGTGGGCCTTGGGTTGGTGATGGCTCCACTTGAGTGGAGCATTGTCCTTCTCCTTCGGCCACAAGGGGTTCCTCAATGGGTAGGATAAAACCAACACCCATTCTTCTTATGGCTTGAGGAGGAATTTCATCACCTACATCACAAGTGCCACTTTGCTCCACTTGGGAGCCGTTATTCTCATCAAACTCCACGTTACACGTCTCCTCAATAAGTCCCGTGGATTTATTGAGGACACGGTAAGCATGAGAGTTTGTAGCATAACCAACAAATATGCCCTCATATGCTCTAGCCTCAAATTTAGACAACCGAACACCTTTCTTGAGAATGAAACACTTACACCCGAACACCCGAAAGTACTTGAGGTTGGGCTTGTTACCGGTGAGTATCTCATATGGAGTCTTGTTCAAGCCCTTGCGGAGGTAGAGCCGATTGGATGCATGACACGCGGTGTTGATGGCTTCGGCCCAAAAGTTGTATGGAGACTTGAACTCCGCCATCATGGTCCTTGCGGCATCCATCAACGTCCGGTTCTTCCTCTCCGCAACACCGTTTTGTTGAGGGGTGTAAGGTGCGGAATATTGATGCTTGATCCCCTCATCACTAAGAAACTCATCCAAGGTGTAGTTCTTGAACTCGGTGCCGTTGTCACTTCTTATTGTCAAGATCTTTGCATTGTGTTGACGTTGGGCTTCATTTGCAAAGTCAATGACGGTTTGTTGGGTCTCACTCTTCCTCTTGAAGAAATACACCCAAGTGTATCTTGAATAGTCATCCACAATCACCAAGCAATACTTTCTACCCCCAAGACTATCAAAGGATGGAGGCCCAAAGAGATCCAAATGAAGGAGCTCCAAAGGCCTCTTCGAGTAAATGAGAGTCGTGGGAGGGTGAGCCTTCTCATGAAGCTTTCCTTCGATACAAGCACTGCAAGCACGATCTTTAGCAAAACTAACGTTCGTTAGTCCACGGACATGGTCCCCCTTGAGAAGACTTTGCAAAGATCTCATATTGACATGGGCTAAACGGCGATGCCAAAGCCATCCCACGTCAACTTTAGCCATTAGGCATGTCGCGGTCTTAGTGGGTCGCTCCGAAAAGTTAATCACATAGAGACCGTTCTCGACATGCCCAACAAAGGCTACTTTAAGAGTCTTGCTCCACAAGAGGGCCACGGTATCAATATCAAAGAAGTGGCAAAACCCATGATTGCAAGTTGACGAACGGAAAGTAAATTGTATGCAAGGGACTCAACAAGCATGACTTTCTCGATCGTGAGATCATGAGAAATGACTACTTTGCCGAGTCCCAATACCTTAGAAGACGAGGCATCACCCCACTCGACATTGGTGGGCATAGATGGAATCTTGTGCACGTCCACCACCAAGTCCTTGCTTCCGGTCATATGATTTGTAGCTCCACTATCGAGCAACCATGATCCCCCACCGGAAGCAAACACCTACAAGAGATCAATGCTTGGTTTTAGGTACCCATTTTGTAATGGGTCCTTTGATGTTAGTAACAAGGGTCTTAGGAACCCAAATAGACCATTCAATATATACTCATGAGGAGAACCAACAAATTTGGCATAAACATGCCCATCACTAGCACGGCATAGCACATAAGAAGGATTAAAGTCGCCGGCTTTGTTGGAAGGGGTGGCATTGCCCTTCTTGACACCGCCACCCTTCGCATTGTTCTTCTTCTCCTTGGAAGCACCCTCTCCCTCCTTCACAAAAGTTTGCTTGAGAGGAGGAGGTCGTTTGGTCTTGTCATTCTTCTTCTTGTTCTTGGGCTTGGGTGCGAACCCAATCCCCTCCTTGGCCACAACTTCCTTTTGATTGCTCAAAAGGTCGTTGAGGTTCTTCTCACCTTGTATGCATGACACAAGGCCTTTCTCAAGTTGCTCCTTCAACTTAGCATTCTCCTCAACAAGATGCACATGCTCACAACAAGGGTTAGTAGCATTTGCATTATCAATTAACACCATATGAGGAAAGGTGGCTTTCTCCTTAGTTAGCTTTACTTGGAGTTGATCATGAGACTCCTTGAGGCTAGCATGAACACCCTTCAAGACTTTGTGAGCCTTGTCGAGAATGTCAAACTCCTCTTTGAGTCTAGCAAGATCAACCCCAAGTTTTGCCTTCTCGGAGTTTAGCACACGAGACACAACAAGAGCATGATCAAGATCTTTCTTTAACTTAGCATGATCATCGTTGTATGACTCCTCAAGAGCCAAACGAAGACCACGCTCTTCGTCAAGAGCATTGGAAAGATCCGAAATCTCATCGGCATAGTCACGACTATGCCCCTCCATCTTAGAGATGGTATCTTCGTGAGCCTCGATCATGTCATTGGCTTCACCAAGTTGTTCCAAGAGAGCAACGAAGTCCTTCTTGGATTTACCCTTGATTTTACCCATAAAGGTCTCAAACTCATTTTCCTCCACATTTGTCCCCTCATGTTCATCAATGCTATCCGTCGAAGAAGGATGATTAATGATGGTAGTTTTGATGTTGGGGGTTACCTTGTTGGTGGCTTTAGCCATGAGGCACTTGGCGGTGATGTTCTCATTGGGTGAGTCGAAGAGAGACATCCGTGGAGTCATCGCAATGGCAACGGAGGCCATGGCAACCGACTCACCATCTTCATCATCATCATCATCCTCGTTGTACTCTTCTTGTATGACTAATGCCTTGGGAGGAGTCTTCTTGGTGAAGTTGCTCTTGTGGGGGAACGACTTGGCCTTGTCCTTTCGGATGAGCTTGCCACCATTGTCTTCCCTCTTCTCGTAAGGGCACTCCGCAACAAAGTGGCTCACATTGCCACAATTGAAGCAAGTCCTCACTCGTTGCTTGCCCTTTGCGCCACTTGAATTGTTCTTGTTGAAGTTTGGCCTTGTGTTCTTCTTGCTCCAAAATTGCCTTGAAGCAAGAGCCATGTGTTCATGATAGGCATACTTCGTATCTTCGAGGTTGCCCTCCTCTTCTTCCTCTTCTTCCTCTTCCTCCATACTAACCTTGGCCTTTAGAGCAAGGTTGGGCCTCTTTACTCTTTGAGAGAGAAGAACCGCATTGTCGGCAGTCTTGTCCAAGATGCTCATAGCAACGAACTCATCCAACACTTCACTTGAGGACAAGGTGTGGAAGTCCGGCCTTTGACGAATGACGGAGGACATGGCTTTGTGGTAGGGCATCATTGCCTTGAGGAATTTACGCTTGATCCAATTTTCATCCGTGTCCTTACTTCCGTGATCTTGGAGAGAGACTGCGAGTTTGGTTACTCTCCAAAAAAGCTCACGAGGTTCTTCATCTTCTTTCATTGCAAACTCATCGGCTTCATCTTGCACCACTTCATAGTTGGAGCGTTGAATGCTTGCGCTTCCCCGATAGAGGGAAACAACTTGGAGCCAAGCATCTTTGGCCACAGTGTAGGGACGGAGATGAGGAAGGTCTTCGAGTGGGATTGCTTCTTGGATGATGAAGAGAGCATTCTCATTGAATTGATGATCCACAACTTCTCTAGGAGTGAAGTTACTTCGGTCATGCGGATAAAAACCTTCTTCAATGATTCTCCAAAGGTTAGTGTTCACATGATTTAAATGACGCTTAAAACGATAGACCCAAGAATCAAAATCTACATTCTTCTCAATCTTAGGAGCCGGGCCGGCATGATTCAAATGAGTGGAAGGGAGCGGTCCACCATAGACAGGTGGAGGTTCCACATGGGCAAAGATGTCGCGTGCCATTTTTACCACTAGAAGAAGGAGCTTTCTCGCTAGTAGCTTCCCCTTTGTCGAAGGTAGCATCCGTCACCTTGTTGGCGGGATCACCCACTTTCAACGGTGTGGTGGAAAGTTTAAGCCCTTCTAAGTATTTATTAAACATGCTTTCGACCTCGGTAGTCATGGAGGTTTTCAATGTGTCCAACGCCACATTTAATTCCTCACGAGAGACCGTGGTTCCCCCATCTCCCGTAGACGAGACCGGATTCACACTGGAGTGCTCCTCCACACCGTCTACGACGTCAACCATACTCTTCGGACGGTAAAGTCCTTAATAAAGAGATGAGGCTCTGATACCAATTGAAAGGATCGATATAGTTGACTAGAGGGGGGGTGAATAGGCAACTAACAATTTTTAGCTTTTCTTTACCAATTTAAACTTTGCATCAAAGTAGGTTGTCTAGATATGCAACTAAGTGAGCAACCTATATGATGCAATGACAACAAGCACACAAGCAAGCAAGGGATTTAACACAAGTAAGCTTGCGAAAGTAAAGGAACGAGATAACCAAGAGTGGAGCCGGTGAAGACGAGGATGTGTTACCGAAGTTCCTTCCTTTTGAGGGGAAGTACGTCTCCGTTGGAGCGGTGTGGAGGCACAATGCTCCCCAAGAAGCCACTAGGGCCACCGTATTCTCCTCACGCCCTCACACAATGCGAGATGCCGTGATTCCACTATTGGTGCCCTTGAAGGCGGCGACCGGACCTTTACAAACAAGGTTGGGGCAATCTCCACAACTTAATTGGAGGCTCCCAATGACACCACAAAGCTTCACCACAATGGACTATGGCTCCGCGGTGACCTCAACCGTCTAGGGTGCTCAAACACCCAAGAGTAACAAGATCCGCTAGGGATAAGTGGGGGGAATCAAATTTCTCAACCAATCCCGAGCAAATCAACAAGTTTGATTGGCTAGGGAGAGAGATCGGGTGAAAATGGAGCTTGGAGGAACAATGGAGCTTTTGGGGGAAGAGGTAGGTCAACTATGGGGAAGAAGACCTCTTTATATAGTGGGGGGAACAATCCAACCGTTACCCCCCACAACAGCCCCGCAGAGGGCGGTACTACCGCATAAGGCAGCGGTACTACCGCTGAGACCAGCGGTACTACCGTGGAGATTGGAGGGCAGGGGAGATACGGACATGGGCGGTACTGCCGCGGTGGTAGGGCGGTACTACCGCTTAAGAGCGGTACTGCCGCTGTGAAGTACCGCACAATCCGACACGAAAAAAGACCCCTCGAGTCGACGCGGTAGGGGCCTGGTACCGTAGTGGTACTACTGCTGAGGACCCACCAGCGGTACTACCGCTGCGGAGCGGTACTGCCGCTTGTGACCCCTAAGCGGTACTACCGCTGGGTACCGCGGTACTACCGCTGGGACCAGACTCAGCCCAAAGAGAGAGGAAAGAAAACTCCAATGAAGCAGAAAGGCTCTGAGGGTGTAAAGAGGATGTGTACGTGTTGATTCCACCCTAGCCTTACCAAAGCGGACCCCCTCTTGATAGTACGGTGACTCCTACGAAACTAATCCACCAAAAGAAGCGAAAGAGCTACACCGTCTTGAATGACACTCCGAGGGGAAAGAAATCGTCTCGTGCCAAATGATGAATCTCTGAAATGCTCAAAGCACACGATTAGTCCGCAAGCATGTTGCCATCAGTCACCAAAACTACATGTAGAGAGATATGCCTTAACATTAGCTTCCTCACTAATTGGTGTAGGAATCACTGGAACTGATTTCTGTGATGAACTACTTTCCAATAAGGGAGCAGGTACAGTTACCTCATCAAGTTCTACTTTCCTCCCACTCACTTCTTTCGAGAGAAACTCCTTCTATAGAAAGGATCCATTCTTAGCAATAAAGATCTTGCCTTCGGATCTGTGATAGAAGGTGTACCCAACATTTTGGGTATCCTATGAAGATGCACTTCTCTGATTTGGGTTCGAGCTTATCAGGGTGAAACTTTTTCACATAAGCATCGCAACCCCAAACTTTAAGAAACGACAGCTTAGGTTTCTTGCCAAACCATAGTTCATACGGTGTCGTCTCAACAGATTTAGATGGTGCCCTTTTTAACGTGAATGCAGCTGTCTCTAATGCATAACCCCAAAACGATAGTGGTAAATCGGTAAGAGACATCATAGATCACACCATATCTACTAAAGTGCGGTTACGACATTCGGACGCACCATTATGCTGTGGTGTTCCAGGTGGCGTGAGTTGCGAAACTATTCCGCATTGTTTCAAATGAATACCAAACTCGTAACTCAAATATTCGTCTCCGCAATCAGATCGTAGAAACTCTATTTTCTTGTTACGATGATTTTCTACTTCACTCTGAAATTCTTTGAACTTTTTCAAATGTTTCAGACTTATGTTTCATCAAATAGATATACCCATATCTGCTCAAATCATCTGTGAAGGTCAGAAAATAACGATACCCGCCACGAGCCTCAACACTTATCGGACCGCATACATCAGTATGTATTATTTCCAATAAGTCAGTTGCTCGCTCCATTGTTCCGAAGAACGGAGTCTTAGTCATCTTGCCCACGAGGCATGGTTCGCATGCATCAAGTAATTCATAATCAAGTGATTCCAAAAGCCCATCAGCATGGAGTTTCTTCATGTGCTTTGCACCAATATGACCTAAACGGTAGTGCCACAAATAAGGTGCACTATCATTATTAACTTTGCATCTTTTGGCTTCAATATTATGAATATGTGTATCACTACGATCGAGATTCAATAAACTATTTATATTGAGTGTATGACCATAGAAGGTTTTATTCATGTAAATAGAACAACAATTATTCTTTGACTTAAATAAATAACCGTATTGCAATACACATGATCCAATCATATTCATGCTCAAAGCAAACACCAAATAACATTTATTTTAGGTTCAATACTAATCCCGAAGGTAAAGGGAGTGTGCGATGGTGATCTTATCAACCTTGGAATCACTTCCAACACCCATCATCACCTTGCCCTTAACTAGTCTTTGTTTATTTTGCAACTCCCGTTTCAAGTTACCACTCTTAGCAACTGAACCAGTATCAAATACCGAGGGGTTGCTATAAACACTAGTAAAGTACGAATCAATAACATGCATATCAAATATACCTTTGTTCACTTTGCCATCCTTCTTATCCGCCAAGTATCTACGGCAGTTCCACTTCCAGTGACCATTTCCTTTGCAGTAGAAGCACTCAGTTTCAGGCTTTGGGCTTCTTCATGGGAGTGGCAACTTGCTTGCCATTCTTCTTGAAGTTCCCTTTCTTTCCCTTGCCCTTTTACTTGAAACTAGTGGTCTTGTCAACCATCAACATTTGATGCTTTTCTTGATTTCTACCTTCGTCGATTTCAGCATCACGAAGAGCTCGGAAATCATTTCCGTCATCCCTTGCATATTATAGTTCATCACGAAGTTCCAGTAACTTGGTGATAGTGACTAGAGAACTCTGTCAATCACTATTTTATCTGGAAGATTAACTCCCACTTGATTCAAGTGATTGTAGTACCCAGACAATCTGAGCACATGCTCACTGGTTGAGCTATTCTCCTCCATCTTGT
The DNA here is from genome assembly GCF_018294505.1 of Triticum aestivum. Taxonomy (NCBI): domain Eukaryota; kingdom Viridiplantae; phylum Streptophyta; class Magnoliopsida; order Poales; family Poaceae; genus Triticum; species Triticum aestivum. The sequence continues at coordinate 371,683,434 of NC_057811.1, forward strand.
AGGCAAAGTACTGTCAGAGGTCTCATACCTCTCGACACGGGCATGAGTATGAAATACCAATTTCAACTCCTGGAACATCTTATATGCTCTATGGCGTTCAAAACATTTTTGAAGTCCCGGTTCTAAGCCGTAAAGCATGGTGCACTAAACTATCAAGTAGTCATCATACCGAGCTTTGTCAAACGTTCATAACGTCTGCATCTGCTCCTGCAATAGGTCTGTCACCTAGCAGTGGATCAAGGACATAATTCTTCTGTGCAGCACTGAGGATAATCCTCAGATCACGGACCAAGTCCGCATCATTGCTACTATCATCTTTCAAATATTTTTCTCTAGGAACATATAAAAAATAAACGGGGAGCTACATCGCGAGCTATTGATCTACAACATAGTTATGCAAATACTATCAGGACTAAGTTCATGATAAATTAAAGTTCAATTAATCATATTACTTAACAACTCCCACTTAGATAGACATCCCTCGAGTCATCTAAATGATCATGTGATCTAAATCAACTAAACCATGTCCGATCATCACGTGAGATGGAGTAGTTTTCAATGGTGAACATCACTATGTTGATCATATCTACTATATGATTCAGGTTCGACCTTTCGGTCTCCAGTGTTCGGAGGCCATATCTGCATATGCTAGGCTCGTCAAGTTTAACCCGAGTATTCTGCGTGTGCAAAACTGGCTTGCACCCGTTATATGTGAACGTAGAGCTTATCACACCTGATCATCACGTGGTGTCTCAGCACGAAGAACTGTCGCAATGGTGCATACTCAGGGAGAACACTTATACCTTGAAATTTTAGTAAGCGATCATCTTATAAAGCTACCGCCGAACTAAGCAAAATAAGATGCATAAAAGATAAACATCACATGCAATCAAAATATGTGACATGATATGGCCATCATCATCTTGTGCCTTTGATCTCCATCTCCAAAGTACTGTCATGATTTCTATCGTCGCCAGCATGACACCATGATCTCTGTCATCTTGATCTCTATCAACGTGTTGTCATATGGTCGTCTCGCCAACTATTGCTTTTGCAACTATTTCTATCGCATAACGATAAAGTAAAGCAATTGCATGGCGCTTGCATCTTATGCAATAAAGAGACAACCATAAGGCTCCTGCCAGTTGCCGATAACTTCAACAAAACATGATCATCTCATACAACAATTTATATATCATCACGTCTTGACCATATCACATCACAGCAAGCCCTACAAAAACAAGTTAGATGTCCTCTACTTTGTTGTTGTAAGTTTTACGTGGCTGCTACGGGCTTAGCAAGAACCGTTCTTACCTACGCATCAAAACCACAACGATTTTTTGTCAAGTGTGCTGTTTTAACCTTCAATAAGGACCGGGCGTAATCATACTCGATTCAACTAAAGTTGGAGAAACTGACACCCGCCAGCCACCTGTGTGCGAAGCACGTCGGTAGAACCAGTCTCGCGTAAGCGTACGCATAATGTCGGTCCGGGCCGCTTCATCCAGCAATACCGCTGAATCAAAGTATGACATGCTGGTAAGTAGTATGACTATTATCGCCCACAACTCATTTGTGTTCTACTCGTGCATATAACATCTACGTATAGACCTGACTCTGATACCACTGTTGGGGAATGCAGTAATTTCAAAAATTTCCTACGCACACGCAAGATCCATCTAGGTGATGCATAGCAACGAGAGGGGAGAGTGTTGTCCACGTACCCTCGTAGACCAAAAGTGGAAGCGTTTAATCAATGCGGTTGATGTAGTCGTACGTCTTCATGATCCGACCGATCCAAGTACCGAACGTACCGCACCTTCGTGTTCAGCACATGTTCAGCTCGATGACGTCCCACGAACTCTTGATCCAGTTGAGGTCGAGGGAGAGTTCCGTCAGCACGACGGCGTGGCGACGGTGATGATGAAGTTACCGGCGCAGGGCTTCGCCCAAGCACTACAACGATATGACCGAGGTGTGTAACTGTGGAGGGGGGCACCGCACACGGCTAAGATAAATCTTGGAGTGCCTCCTGCCCATGTATATAAAGGAGGGAGGAAGAGGAGGCCGGCCCTAGAGGGGGCGCGCCAAGGTGTGGGGAATCCTACTAGGACTCCCTAGTCCAAGTAGGATTCCCCTCCTCTTTCCTATTCGGAGTAGGAGAGAAGGAAAGAGAGGGAGAGGGAGAAGGAAAGGGGGGTCGCGCCCCCGCCCCTTGTCCAATTCGGTTTGGGCAGGGGGAGGCGCGCGCCACCTCTTGGCCCTTCTCCCCTCTCTCCACTAAAGCCCAATAAGGCCCATTACTTCTCCCGGGGAATTCCCGTAACTCCCCAGTACTCCGAAAAATACCCGAATCACTCGGAACCTTTCTGATGTCTGAATATAGCCTTCCAATATATCGATCTTTATGTCTCGACCATTTCGAGACTCCTCGTCATGTCCGTGATCTCATCCGGGACTCCGAATAGCCTTTGGTTCATCACATCACATAACTCATAATACAAATAGTCATCGAACGTTAAGCGTGCGGACCCTACGGGTTCGAGAACTATGTAGACATGACCGAGACACATCTCCGGTCAATAACCAATAGCGGAACCTGGATGCTCATATTGCCTCCTACATATTCTACGAAGATCTTTATCGGTCAAACCGCATAACAACATACGTTGTTCCCTTTGTCATCGGTATGTTACTTGCCCGAGATTCGATCGTCGGTATCCTCATACCTAGTTCAATCTTGTTCTCAGCAAGTCTCTTTACTCGTTCTGTAATGCATCATCCCGCAACTAACTCATTAGTCACAATGCTTGCAAGGCTTATAGTGATGTGCATTACCGAGATGGCCCAGAGATACCTCTCCAACAATCGGAGTGACAAATCCTAATCTTGATCTATGCCAACTCAACAAACACCATCGGAGACACCTGCAGAGCATCTTTATAATCACCCAGTTACGTTGTGATGTTTGATAGCACACTAAGTGTTCATCTAGTATTCGGGAGTTGCATAATCTCATAGTCATAGGAACATGTATAAGTCATGAAGAAAGCAATAACAATAAACAAAACGATCATAGTGCTAAGCTAACGGATGGGTCTTGTCCATCACATCATTCTCTAATGATGTGATCCCGTTCATAAAATGACAACACATGTCTATGGCTAGGAAACTTAACCATCTTTGATTAACGAGCTAGTCAAGTAGAGGCATACTAGGGACACTATGTTTTGTCTATGTATTCACACATGTATCAAGTTTCCTGTTAATACAATTCTAGCATGGATAATAAACATTTATCATGATATAAGGAAATATAAATAACAACTTTATTATTGCCTCTAGGGCATATTTCCTTCAAGACATGTGTTGTCATTTGATGAACGGGATCACATCATTAGAGAACAATGTGATGGACAAGACCCATCCGTTAGCTTAGCACTATGATCGTTTAGTTTGTTGCTATTGATTTCATCATGACTTATACATGTTCCTCTGACTATGAGATTATGCAACTCCCGAATACCGGAGGAACACTTAGTGTGCTATCAAACGTCACAACGTAACTGGGTGATTATAAAGATGCTCTACAGGTGTCTCCGATGGTGTTTGTTGAGTTGGCATAGATCGATATTAGGATTTGTCACTCCAATTGTCGGAGAGGTATCTCTGGGCCCTCACGGTAATGCACATCACTATAAGCCTTGCAAGCAATGTGACTAATGAGTTAGTTGCGGGATGATGCACTACGGAACGAGTAAAGAGACTTGCCGGTAACGAGATTGAACTAGGTATAGTGATACCGACGATCGAATCTCAGGCAAGTAACATACCGATGACAAAGGGAACAATGTATGTTGTTATGCGGTTTGACCGATAAAGATCTTCGTAGAATATGTGGGAGCCAATATGAGCATCCAGGTTCCGCTATTGGTTATTGATCGGAGATGAGTCTCGATCATGTATACATAGTTCTCGAACCCGTAGGGTCCGCACGCTTAACGTTCAATGAAGATCGGTATATGAGTTTATGTGTTCTGATGAACCGAAGGTTGTTCGGAGTCCCGGATGTGATCACAGACATGACGAGGAGTCTCGAAATGGTAGAGACATAAAGATTGATATATTGGAAGGTTATGTTTGGACACCGAAAAGGTTTCGGATAGGTTCGGGCATTTTCCGGAGTACCGGGGGTTACCGGAACCCCCCAGGGGGTTAATGGGCCTTTATGGGCTTTAGTGGAATAGAGGAGGAGGCGGCCAGGTGGAGGCGCACGCCCCCCAAGCCCAATCCGAATTGGGGGGGCTTCCTTCTCTCCCTCTTCCTCTTTCCTTCCCCTCCTAGTTGGACTAGGAAAGGGAGGAACCTACTCCTAGTAGGAGTAGGATTCCCCCCCTTGGAGCGCGCCCCTTGAGGCCGGCCAGCCTCCTCCTCCACTCCTTTATATACGGGGGAGGGGGGCGCCCCATAGACACACAAGTTGATTTCTTAGCCGTGTGTGGTGCCCCCCTCCACAGATTTCCACCTCGGTCATATTGTCGTAGTGCTTAGGCGAAGCCCTGCGTTGGTAACTTCATCATCACCTTCACCACGCCGTCGTGCTGACGAAACTCTCCCTCGGCCTCAGCTGGATCTAGAGTTCGAGGGACGTCACCGAGCTGAACGTGTGCAAATCACGAAGGTGCCGTGCGTTCGGTACTTGATCGGTTGGATCGCGAAGACGTTCGACTACATCAACCGCGTTACTAAACGCTTCCGCTTTCGGTCTACGAGGGTACATGGACACACTCTCCCCGCTCGTTGCTATGCTTCTCCTAGATATATATTGCGTGATCGTAGGATTTTTTTGGAAATACTATTGAAAGTGCAAGTATCACTTAGATTATATTTTGGTGTGATGACAATGTGGTTAGTGGAACTAATGTTGGTTGCTAAAGTTTATCTCAGGACTTTGGTTCCAAGGTGTCCATTGATGGAGGTGTGCGACCCCCCAGTCCAAAAAGATCAAAGGCGTGGTTACCGGCGACTCGAAGGTTTTTCGTTTTGGTTTGATTTGAGTCGTAGGTAAAACCGCACTATCAAGAGGGGTCTTCGTGGATTTAGTGTCGTGTGGGAATGCCTCCAAGACAGATACACCAGCCCTCCTACACCTCCTCAGATATTCCACTTATTGTGTGCTTTGCCGTGGTGTCCTGTGATGTTTCATCAGAAATCTTCTGGACACCCCGTGTGCACGGGGTCTCTGACCCCCGTGCGCACGGGGTAGTCAGAATATTTCGGGACACCCCGTGCGCACGGGGGTACCTCGAAACTCACTGGACACCCCGTGCGCACGGGGCTGACTTGGCCCGTGCGCACGGGGTCCAACGGGCAGAAATCCCCTCCCGGCCAAGAACACTATATAAGCCCCCTTCTTCCTCCTCCATCCCTCAACCCTAATGTCTTGTTGAGCTCCTCCATTGCTACACCCCATTTTGCTCACTACTCTCAATCCCTCCACCCAATCTTGTTGAAACTTTGGGGATTGGGAGAGCAAGACCCGATCTACACTTTGACCAAACCAAATCGCGTTCCCCGCAACATTCATCCACCATGACTTGTTACTCTTGGAGCTTGGGCTCCTAGGCGGTTAGAGGTTCCTCCGGAAGCTTCCTTGCTTGTGGTGTGCTCCGGAGAAGTTTGTAAAGGTGTGGTGGTCGCCTTCAAGACCAACCCCGAGTGATTCGAGGCTCATCCGTTGGGGGTGACTCGAAGGAGATTACGGTGAGCCTTCGGTGGCGTTCCGCAAGCTTTGGCTCCGGCACCGCTCCAAACGGAGAGTAGCTCTTCCCCAAGGAAGAGTGAACTTCGGGATAAAATCCGCGTCCTCGTCTCACTTGTGGTTAATCCTTTCCCGCACTTTACTTAGCCTTGTATGCTTGTTGGCTTGCTAATTAGTTTGTTGCCTAGCATATTTAGCTTAGAGCTTGCTTGTCATATAGGTTGTGTTCACCTAGTTGCATATCTAGTGAACCCTTTTTATCCGCTAAGCCTTAAAATTGACAAGAAAGAGTAAAATTTGTAGTCTCCTATTCACCCCCCCTCTAGTCGACCGTATCGATCCTTTCAATTGGTATCAGAGCCTCGTGCTCTAATATAAGGTTTTACAACCTTAGAGGATATGGTCGATCTAGGGAATGAGGGAGGTGACGCACCACTTGCGGAGGATGGTCAAAACCTACCCCCCGCCGCGGCCGACGCACTTGTTGCTCCGGCCGTTGCTCCCGTCGCCCCCATTAACCCGGGGGCCCCGTTGACCGCGGCCGATATTCTTTCAATGTTTGCGGACCTCAAAACTGCTATGTTGAAAGAAGTTCGCTCCTCGGTCAAGGAGGAAATTGATGCTCGCTTAAAGCCCTCGACATCCGCCTCAAACTCATTTGATCCAAATGCGGTTCATGATGCGGATGATTCGAGAGAACCTCTTGCATCCCCGGCTCGCACTCAAGTTCCCAAGTACAATGCCGTGGAACCCTTTTACTCACCACAACCCTTGCAGCACCCTCGCATTAATCCTGTGGGGCCTCCGCCCCCTTTGAAAGCTAACGCGTTTGCTAAGTGGAAGCTAGATATGGAGTCTCATATTCGCAGTGCATCTACACAACTATGGTGGATTGTGGTCAACGGTTTCAACCCCAAGGATCCCATGAATCTCACTCCAAGAGAAGCGGTTGATGATCAACTCAATGCTACCGCCCACAACATGTTGCGCACCGCGGTGACCGATGACTATAGTGACTCCATTGCTCTACTCAAGACCGCCAAGGAAATTTGGGATTGCCTTGAGGAGGCCCTCGAAGGTGATGAAGCAATTCGAAGATCTCGGTTGGCTTTGCTCAAGCAAGAAGTCAACCTATTTGTGAGAAATGAGGGTGAGTCCGCGGAAGAGGTATATCGAAGGTTGAAGTCTCTTGTGCTCAATTTGAGAACCTTTGGGTGCACTTGGGCAAATGATGATTTCATTAAGGACAAGTTCATTGATGCTATGGTTCTCACGGAACATACCATGGTGATGATGATACATCAACGCCCGGACTATCAAAAGTTGACCGCGGCACAAGTTGTATCCACTTTCTCAACTCATGTTCTTTTGGAGACCAAGTCCAAGAAGACCTTTGCCATAGCTCAAGCCACCAAGAACTCAAATCTTGCATTGAAGGCCAAGAAAGTAGTTGCCCAACCCTCAAGGGATGAAGAAGTTGTTGAAGAGACTTGTGAGGAAGATGTTGACACCTCATGCCCGGCAAATGACTTTGCGGAAGACTTGGCTCTCTTGGTCAAGAAATATTCCGGGACCATGGCAAACAAAGGGAAGAATCTGCAAGGAAGATCGTTTGGACGAAGAAAATGCTACAATTGTGATAGCCCAAGACATTTTGTGCACGATTGTCCTTATGAGAGACGTGAAGACAAGTCCGAGAAGCTTGTGCTCAAGAAGAAGAAGTTCACCAAGTTTTCCAAGAGGAAAGATGACAAGGCTCTTGTTCATGAGGAGTACATGTCCGGAGATGAAGATGACGGTGATGATGATCATGTGGGCACGGCCGCCATTGCCATGCATGCCACTACCTCCTCCTCCACCACCGGCCTCTTCGACTCTCCCAACGAGGACAAGCCGTTCACTCATCATTGCCTCATGGCCAAAGAGGTAAAAACAAAGTCCAAATCTCTAAAACCCTTCATCCACACTCCCAATGTTTCATGTGAGATAGTGGAGGATGAGTGTGATGATGGTGTGGATAATGATGAGGAATCCTTGATGGCTTTCATGAAAACTCTTCATGGTGAAGCTCGTGCTCGTTTTAGCGATCTCCTTAAATCACTCGCCGAACGCGATGATTTTATTGAGAACGTTGAAAACCTCCTCATAGAGGAAAAAGAGAGAGTCGAACTCCTTGAGCACGAGCTACATGAAGAGAGTGTCATGAGAGCATCACTTGAGGAAGCCTTGTCTTCTCATAAAATTGACTTCGTTAAAACCGATGATGCGTTGCAACTTGCTCTTGAGAACAAAGATGCCCTTAAAGTAAGGGTTGAAAAGCTTCTAGTTGATCACACGAGACTTGTTGAGGAACATGAGCTCCTTGTGACTAGTTCCAAGGTTGTCAAAGGTGACCTCATTGCCCTCACCGAGTCTTATGCTCAACTTAAAGCTACAACCATTAAGGCTCTTACTTCCGTCCCTCATATTGATTTAAATGATGAATCTTGTACGGCTAACTTTGCTCATGATTGCACCTCTCTCCAAGAGGAGAATAAGAAGTTAAAAGCCCAAATTGAGAAAGGGCTTGTGTCGTGCATTCAAGGGGAGAAAAACCTCAATGACCTCTTGAGCAACCAAAAGGAGTGTGTTGCCAAGGAGGGAATTGGGTTTGACCCCTCTTCTAAGAAGAAGAAGACCAAGAAGAAGAGCCACAAGAAGAAGATCGGTCCTACTCCTCCTCCCCAACAAAAGATAGCATTTGTTCATGAAGGACACAAGGAGAAGGAGAAGGAAAAAGGGAATGTTGGGGATGGCAAGGTCACTAGGGACAAGGCCATTCCCAAAGAGTTTGCCGGCAAGAACAACCCATCTTATGTCCTCATGAGAGGAGATGATGGTTATACCTTTGCTAAATTTGTTGGCACTAACTATGATGATTATGCTTGGACTATTTGGGTTCCTAAGACCCTTGTTGCTAACTCTCTAGGACCCATTGCAAAATGGGGACCTAAAATCAAAGCTTGATTCTTGTAGGACTATACCTCCGGTGGAACACAATGGGTGATCGATAGTGGTTGCACCAATCATATGACCGGAGAGAGGGAGATGCTTGTGGAGTTCATTGATTCGCTCAAGGCCACTTCAAACATCTCTTTTGGTGACAATAGCAAGGGCAAGGTATTGGGTTTGGGCAAGGTGGTAATCTCTAGTGATGCATCACTTAAGAATGTCATGCTTGTTCAATCCCTTCACTACAATTTACTTTCTACGATTCAATTGGCACGTGCCGGTTATGATTCTCATTTCGGTGAATTTCATGTGACCGTCTTTAAGAGAAGCAATCTCAAAGTGGTCTTTGTTGGGCATGTTGAAGACAACCTTTACGTGGTTGATTTCTCAAATGAGAAAACTTATCTTGCAACATGTCTAATGGCCAAGGCCGACGTGGGGTGGCTTTGGCACCGTCGGCTAGCACACGTTGGCATGAGAAATTTACAAGCTCTCTTAAAGGGGGAGCACATCCTTGGACTAACCAATGTGTCTTTTGCCAAAGATCGTCCTTGTAGTGCTTGCATTGCCGGAAAACTTCATGAAAAAGCTCATAAGGTGACGACTATCATTACCACTTTGAGGCCTCTCGAGCTCATTCACTTGGATCTCTTTGGGCCTCCATCTTATGATAGTTTGGGAGGGAGGAGGTATTGCCTTGTCATTGTCGATGACTATACAAGATATACATGGGTGTTCTTTCTCAAGACTAAAGATGAAACTCAAGACACCTTCATCAACTTTGCCAAAGAAGCTCAACGTCAACATAATTGTGAGATCAAGGCAATTCGAAGTGACAACGGCACCGAGTTCAAAAATTACACTATGAACGAGTTCTTGAGCGATGAGGGGATCAAGCATCAATATGCCGCGCCATACACTCCCGAACAAAATGGTGTTGCGGAAAGGAAGAACCGGACTCTCATTGAGATGGCAAGGACCATGCTTGACGAGTACAAGTCTCCATACAAGCTTTGGGCCGAAGCCATCAACACCGCGTGCCATGCTACAAACCGGCTTTATCTTCGTAAGCTCAAGAACAAGACTCCCTACGAACTCCTAATCGGGAGAAAGCCTAACGTCAAATACTTTCGAGTATTCGGTTGTAAGTGTTTCATTCTAAATAAGAAATCCCGTTTAGCTAAGTTTGCGCCTAAAACTTATGAGGGCATATTTGTTGGATATGCATCAAACTCTCATGCTTACCGTGTTCTCAACAAATCCACCGGATGTATTGAGGAAACGGTAAATGTGGAGTTTGATGAAGATAACGGTTCCCGTGCGGAGCAAATTGTTCCTAGTGTTGTAGGTGATGAGGCTCCTTCACAAGCTATAAGGACTATGGGGATAGGCCACATTCGTCCACAAGAAACACCCCAAGTCCAAGTAGAAGAAGAAGGAGTAAGAGCCCCTCTTGTGGATTCTCCACAAGGGAAGTCATCACCGCCACCACAAGGTCAAGATGCTATGGGAAATCATGAACCTATCCAAGAACAAGATCAAGTCCCTCATGTTCCCGAGCAAGATCAAGGGCAAGCTCAACCAAATGGCGAAGAACCAATCCGTGAGGCCCAAGGTCAAGCTCTTGATCAAGATCAAGATCAATCCCAACCTCAAGTGTCTTCCACATCATCACATCCAAGTGATCAAGAACTAGAGGTTGTGAAGAGAAGGGTGTCTCCAAGGCTAAAGCATTCCCAAGGCCAAGCTTCTTCCACAAGTTCAAAACCAAGTGAAGAAGAGCTTACCCTCAAAGTGCAAAAAGCGGCCGCCAAGTTAAAGCATCTTCAACATCTCACCGACAACATTTATGGAAGCATCAACAAAGGGGTAACTACTCGTAGACGTTTGGCAAACTTTTGTGAACATCACTCGTTTGTCTCTTGTGTTGAGCCCCTTAAGGTTGAAGATGCACTTGACGACCCGGATTGGGTAAATGCCATGCATGAAGAACTCAACAACTTCACCCGCAACAAAGTATGGACTCTTGTGAAGAGACCCAAAGAACATCATAATGTCATTGGAACAAAGTGGATCTTTAAGAACAAACAAGATGAGCATGGACAAGTCACTAGAAACAAGGCAAGGTTAGTGGCACAAGGGTTCACCCAAGTTGAAGGTTTGGACTTCGGTGAAACCTTTGCCCCCGTTGCCCGTCTTGAGTCCATTCGTATCTTGCTTGCATATGCTTCACATCATGATTTTAAATTGTATCAAATGGATGTGAAGAGTGCATTTCTTAATGGTCCTCTTAAGGAGTTGGTGTATGTCAAACAACCTCCCGGTTTCGAAGATCCCGATCACCCCTCTCACGTTTATGAACTCCATAAGGCGCTCTATGGACTTAAACAAGCACCTCGTGCTTGGTATGATCACCTTACGGCGTTCTTAAGCGAGAAGGGGTTCCAGATCGGGTTAATAGATTCCACTCTCTTCACGAAGAGGGTAAAAGGAGAATTGTTTGTGTGCCAAATATATGTTGATGATATTATTTTTGGTTCCACTAACCATGCTATTAACGTTGAGTTTGAGAATCTTATGACCAAGGAATTTGCTATGAGCATGATGGGAGAGTTGAAGTTTTTCCTCGGATTTCAAGTGAAGCAATTGAGAGGAGGAACCTTCATCAACCAAGCACTTTATATTCAAGACATGCTCAAGAGGTTCAAAATGCAAGATGTCAAGCCCATGAAGACGCCCATGCCCACAAATGGCCAACTTAATCTTGATCCCAATGGTAAAGATGTGGATCAAAAGGTATATCGCTCTATGATCGGTTCTTTGCTTTACCTTTGTGCATCTAGGCCGGATATTATGTTGAGTGTGTGTATGTGTGCAAGATTTCAATCCGCTCCCAAGGAGAGCCATTTTTCGGCAGTGAAAAGAATCCTTCGATATTTGGTTCATACCCCAAACTTGGGCCTTTGGTATCCCAAAGGAGCAACTTTCAAGTTATTGGGATATTCGGATTCGGATTGGGCCGGAGACAAGGTAGACCGCAAGTCCACTTCCGGGTCATGTCAATTCCTAGGGAGGTCATTGGTAAGTTGGTCTTCAAAGAAGCAGAATTGTGTGTCCCTTTCAACCGCCGAGGCCGAGTACATTGCCGCAGGAAGTTGTTGTGCACAATTATTATGGATGAGGCAAACTTTGATGGATTATGGTGTCAAATGTGACAAAGTGCCTCTATTTTGTGACAATGAAAGTGCAATCAAGATCGCCGACAATCCAGTGCAACATAGCCGAACCAAACATATTGAGATTCGTCATCACTTCATTCGAGATCATGTGGCCAAGGGAGACATTGATTTATTCCATGTCAACACCGAGAAGCAACTTGCCGACATTTTCACCAAGCCACTTGATGAAGCAAGATTCCGCGAGTTAAGGCATGAGCTGAATATCGTGGATATAAGTAACTTGGATTGAGGTTCTTGCATACACACACATACTCTACTAGTATCTTGTTTTAGATGTAGGCACCTAAGTAGGGGGAGCTAGCTCAACTAATGAGCTATCTTATCCTACTAGTGCATAAATTGAACAAAATCTTTCACATTAGCCATTTGAAGATGGCATTTGTGCTTCAAAGATGAGTATTGGTCTTGGGCCCAAGGTTCATATCTTCGCGGTGCCATACCAAACAAACTCAAACATGGTGGCTTCGGCCACCGCCCTCCGTTGGAGGTTGGATCTTTTTTTTCTTTTTTGTGTGGTTCTTCTTGTCCTTGTGTTCGTGTTTCGGTGTGTGTGTGTTTCTCGATTCTCTTCCAGTGCAAGTGCTACACATACTCCTTTCTAGTAGTGTTGGATTTCTTCTGCGACGTGTTCAGAAGTGAGGCGGAAATGCTCTTTGGGGTCTTGGTAAGAATTTGCATTCAGCCATAACCCAACAAGCTTCTTCCTGTCAAAATCCTCTGGATACCCCGTGCCCACGGCCCTTGTACCGTGCGCACGGGCCCCGTGCCACGGGCCTTTAGCCGTGCGCACGGGGTCTGCGGTTTCTGGCCCTGAAGAGGTGGGACGTGGGGGGGGGTTTGGGTTCTTTCCCACCCAGTCGCCCCCTCCACGCCCCAGATCGCCTCCAGGCCGCCGCCGTCGCCTCCTTGTCGCCGGTGCTCCTCCGTGCGCCGTGGGACTTCGCTGCTCCGTGGAGATCTCCCGGGATGGGGTCCTCCTCTGGTATCCCCCTCCCCTTGTCCTTCTTTTTCCTCCTTGGATCCTTATTAGTCTAGGGTTTCCTCCTCTACTAGTCTAGGCCAGTCGTTCCCTTGTGATAGACTAGAATCGGATGGGCATTACTGTGGCGGTTCTCCCTGCCGCACTCACTCCCGGATCTCGATCTGGAAGTGGTTGCCGCTGGGCGAACCCCGTGTCCACGGGCCTTGTACCGTGCGCACGGGACCCCCGTGTCCACGGTGGTCAGACCCCCGTGTGCACGGGGTACACAGTGGTGCCAGTCCTGTTTCTTCTCTGTCTTCCATTCCTCGCCAGCTTCTCGAGCACTTGTACTTATTTGTGTCTCTCGTGTTTGTTGTGTTTTGTTGCTGTTGTGTTTCAGACTCTGCTGACAAGAGGTCCGAGCTCCGTCGCAAGCGCACCAAGGCAGGTTCCAGGGAATTCACTTTGGCTCTTCGTCAGCCGTCCGAAAGAATTGGTCAGGGCTCTGAGCTGGGCCGTGTTCGCCGTGCCGCCTCCAAGCAGCCAGTGATTGAAGCCTCCGAGGATTCAGAAGAGGAGTATGATTCGCAGGAAGATGCTCACTATGAGAACCCCGCAGATGCAGAGATAGAAGATGAGGATGATTCTGCTGATGATGTTGATGAGGAGGAAGGAGAGGAACATGTGCTCCCAGGAGGTCGGAATGTCAAGAATCTACCTCTCTCTAAGTGGACCAAGCCAGAGCTTTGGGCTCGCAGGCAGGATTTCCCCTATGTGCCAAACACTGATGCAGGGGTTGACCCAAGATTCAAGAGTGATTTTCAACACCGTGTGTTCTCTGAGCTGATCATGACCAAGAAAAACAAGTTTGCCCCCCACAAGCAAATCAATGTGGAGGCTCTTCGGGACAATGATCATATCTATCCCGGTGTGTATAATGCTCTTGGGAGGCTTGGCTTGATCCCGTTCGTCGCCTTCCACCATCCGTACAGTGAAGATCTTGTGATGCAGTTCTTTGCCACCGTATACTTCCACAGTGATGAGGCTCGCACTATGACTTGGATGTCTGGCACATATGAGTGTGAGGCCTCCATGGCCAAGTTCTCTGACATCATTCCGTATCGGTTCTTTGCTGAGGAGCATCCTGAGTATGGCCGTGCTCGGGAGACAGGTAGAGACAAGGATGAGATTGCTTTTGCTTACAAGCCAGACAAGGCCTTCACCACCGGTTCTATCAAACATTTGAAGCCAACCTATGATACTATGCGTCACATTCTTAGGTACACGCTTAATCCTAAGACCGGGGACTCTCACAATCTGAGGAGCTCCATGTTGGACATCTTTGTCTACCTTCATGACAAGAAGAAAGTGGATGTTCTGGACTTCATGTTCTTTGAGATCAGGCAGTGTGTTCAGGAGAACAAGTCATGCATCTATGCTCCGTTCATCCAAGCTTTGATTGAGTCTGTCTGTCCCGCCAGGTACATTGCCAAGTACCGCACCTCCTTTCCGAAGCGTGATGCCAACTGGCTTCCGGCTGCTCCTCCACCATATGTGCCTCCCAAGAAGGGGCGCAACCCCAGGCCTGAGGATCGTGCTACCTACACTGAGGGATGTTCATCCTATGTGCGGATTCCGCGTAGCAAAGGGAAGCAGGTTGCTACTGATGCCAGTTTCACCAGAGAGGAGAAGAAGTCTCTTCTGAAGACCGTGAGCAACATGTTCAAAATGTGTCAGTCCATTCAGCGCCGTCAGGTCAAGGAGATCAACAAGGGCAAGCTGGTGAGGCGTCAGAAGAAGGCTGAGCGTGCTGCAGCTGGTGAGGAGGTTGGTCCAGGGTCCGAGGACAACGACAGTGTGGCCACAGCTCGTTCTTTTCCCTTGGAGGGATGGCACTTTGATGATGATGATGATGCTTCGAGCGCACCTCCTCTTGTCTAGAGTCTCGTTAGCATCGCCTTTTCCCTTTTTGTTGTCTTGATGACAAAGGGGGAGAAGTGTTCTATTAGGGGCGTTTGCAGTTGGTTTCAGTTGGGTGAGATCTCAAGGCCTCGTTTGTTTTGGTTGTGTTTATTTGGCTTGAGATACTCTTATTTACTTGCTTTCGCGGTGTGGTCGTGAGCTACCTAGTCTATGTGAGAGACTATCTACTTTATGGAATTTATCTATGCTTATGTTGATATATCTTGTGGAGTATGATCAAGCTTCTATAGGTTAGTCTCACGTTTTCTGCTCACCACACTTGCATGTGATCTAGGCACCGTGTTGGGTATTATTATGTTGATCGCATGCCTTGACAATGTGGATCTAGGGGGAGCCTCATATGTGTGTGCTTGATGCATAATCAAGCATTTTTTTCCTTGCACATATATAGGGGGAGCTCCTTTGATCAACTATTGTCGCATGGCTGTTTACTTAAGTTGTATCCTGTATGCCATGTCCTAACCATATTGTCATCAATGCACCAAAAAGGGGGAGATTGAAAGTGCAAGTATCACTTAGATTATATTTTGGTGTGATGACAATGTGGTTAGTGGAACTAATGTTGGTTGCTAAAGTTTATCTCAGGACTTTGGTTCCAAGGTGTCCATTGATGGAGGTGTGCGACCCCCCAGTCCAAAAAGATCAAAGGCGTGGTTACCGGCGACTCGAAGGTTTTTCGTTTTGGTTCGATTTGAGTCGTAGGTAAAACCGCACTATCAAGAGGGGTCTTCGTGGATTTAGTGTCGTGTGGGAATGCCTCCAAGACAGATACACCAGCCCTCCTACACCTCCTCAGATATTCCACTTATTGTGTGCTTTGCCGTGGTGTCCTGTGATGTTTCATCAGAAATCTTCTGGACACCCCGTGTGCACGGGGTCTCTGACCCCCGTGCGCACGGGGTAGTCAGAATATTTCGGGACACCCCGTGCGCACGGGGTCTCTGACCCCCGTGCGCACGGGGTACCTCGAAACTCACTGGACACCCCGTGCGCACGGGGCTGACTTGGCCCGTGCGCACGGGGTCCAACGGGCAGAAATCCCCTCCCGGCCAAGAACACTATATAAGCCCCCTTCTTCCTCCTCCATCCCTCAACCCTAATGTCTTGTTGAGCTCCTCCATTGCTACACCCCATTTTGCTCACTACTCTCAATCCCTCCACCCAATCTTGTTGAAACTTTGGGGATTGGGAGAGCAAGACCCGATCTACACTTTGACCAAACCAAATCGCGTTCCCCGCAACATTCATCCACCATGACTTGTTACTCTTGGAGCTTGGGCTCCTAGGCGGTTAGAGGTTCCTCCGGAAGCTTCCTTGCTTGTGGTGTGCTCCGGAGAAGTTTGTAAAGGTGTGGTGGTCGCCTTCAAGACCAACCCCGAGTGATTCGAGGCTCATCCGTTGGGGGTGACTCGAAGGAGATTACGGTGAGCCTTCGGTGGCGTTCCGCAAGCTTTGGCTCCGGCACCGCTCCAAACGGAGAGTAGCTCTTCCCCAAGGAAGAGTGAACTTCGGGATAAAATCCGCGTCCTCGTCTCACTTGTGGTTAATCCTTTCCCGCACTTTACTTAGCCTTGTATGCTTGTTGGCTTGCTAATTAGTTTGTTGCCTAGCATATTTAGCTTAGAGCTTGCTTGTCATATAGGTTGTGTTCACCTAGTTGCATATCTAGTGAACCCTTTTTATCCGCTAAGCCTTAAAATTGACAAGAAAGAGTAAAATTTGTAGTCTCCTATTCACCCCCCCCCCCTCTAGTCGACCGTATCGATCCTTTCAACTACGTTCCCCAACAGCCGTCATAGACTGATGCGGGCTCCGGCGTTGAGTCGTCGTTGGAGCCCGCCTTCATCGTGGGGTCGTCGCCGGAGACCTCTAGGGAGCTGGCGGGCATGTCGGCCTCTATCCGCCTGGCACGACGGCTCTATCAGGCGGCCGCAAAGGCAGCCACCTCGAGCTCCTGTTTTGCTGACAGGCTCCCCTACAATGCATTCCCGCTCGTAGTCATGTCGGATATGGTGCACCAGAGAAGGGTGTGGATCGAGCATAGAGTGGTGTGGTTTGAGCCAGGAGTGGCCACCTTTAAATAGTGGATGTCGGTGAGCCCAATTGTCCGGATGTGTCAATGCGCGGGGGGCGGAGTTAGTTTCTTGGCATGTGTGTCTATTTAATGGCGACCGGCGGACAGACGGGCATCCCGTTTGAATGCGGTACATACCCGTCTCGTCCCGTCCCGTCCAATAACGCATCTCCGGCATTGAATATGTGCGGACACCGGGGACGCGACGTGGGCGGCGCTCTTGGCCGGCAAGCCGCTTCAATACCAGCACCAATGAAAAGGTCACATCTGCTTTGGGTCGGCGTCAATGCAGAGTTTCCGCTCTAGAGCAGCATAAATGCGGGCAACTGCTTCAAGTGAAAAATAGCGTGAATGAGGAAGAGGGTTTTTCATGTGCCATGGTTGTAGACACATGCGTGGCATCGGTCCGGACACGAGCAAAACGTCTCTCCCCCGGTTTGCGGGAAAAAAGACGCCGGACCGGCCATCCGCGACGGATGTGGGCGAATTATCACTGGGTGGGTTACCATCTACTACCGTGCATGAACAAATCCACTGACATATCATAAAAGAACAAAGTACAAGTCACGTAAAAACCGACATGACAAAACTGAAAAGATATCAGAACATCTCTGAGCTTGACACCAACGCCCGTCACCTGCCTCCGGCACCACCACAGTAGCCACCGAAGAAAAGAATGACGAATCACCTTCTCACCCGAGCTCGACGCGGCTCCATCGCTGATATGCAGCTTTGCGGACCTCCAAGGTGGCTCACCAAAAGTGAAGCCCTTACTGTTGAACGAATCAGACCGGGGCAACACCCCGGACACGCCATCGAACTCCAGATCTAGCACCCCACCACGACTAAAACGCCGAAGGAGGAAACCATATCTGCCATCCATGAACCACGAGCCCAGCACATGCTCCGTCTTCCAGATGTCGTCGATACAGACCACAATCTGCATCGCTCCTGGACTATCTCCCAAGCTCCGCGCCGACTCTAGAGCAAACATCGTCGCAACGGCGGAGCCCGAGGACACAGGTCCACCACGAGGATGCCGTCGCCGCCACGCCATTCTTGCTTGAACAGACTGGTTTCCAAATCCACCCCCAACCATAGGACCGATGGCCTCGTCAAGAAAGGATCCGAAGAATCTTTATTCAGCGTTGTCATCGTCGCCGCCGAAGCAAAGACGATGAACAACCTAAAAACCTAGACTACGAGAGTAAAAACGATCCACACGCGTGGATCCGGCGCCCCCCCCCCCCCCCCCTCCCCACCACCGACGACCGAGGTCGCCGGCGGAGGGGAGCCGCCGGAGAGCGGCGTTGGAAGATCGGCCTTCCCTGGCGGCGGCTAGGGTTCCAGCCGCCAGGGACGAGAGGAAAACGATCTACCCGTCGACTTCATAACACTTTATCACAGTACCAAGTCAGAAGACATACGGTTCAATGTGCAGAGGGTGCGGTCTGCCTAATCTAACCGGTTTTTTTAGTGGCCCGGGTTATTTATTATTCTGAGAAGAATATGCTGCGAGCGCGTGGAAGGAAAAGACGACTCCTCCCTAAAGTACAACAGTTGTTGGCACTTGGCAGCGGCACCAAAAGCCCCCTAAAAGCCGAAGGAGACCTCGACTGGAAGGCACCGGCGGGCGCAAGAACTCCAACGAACAAACCACGCGGGGCGGCCGGTCAAATCTACGCCACCACGCGTGCGAGGCCCTCGCCGCAGTTCGATTCGACTCCCCCCTCCCCCGATTCTCACCGCGGAAGGTATCGTCTCGGCCCCAAACCCTCGATCGTTCCTCCGCTTTCCCCCAATTTCGGTCCGGCGGTTGGTTGCGCCCTCCCTTTCAGTTTCGATCCTCTGGTCCACTAACAATTCAACTAGATTAGATTAGATCAGAAAGAAATTGCTCGTTCCTTCGTTCGGATTGAACTTCCGCGCCGACGCGTTAATCTAACGGTGCCGTGCGATTTTTCTTTGCGTTTCGGTAGCGAAAATGAGCGACAATCTGATGGAGAAAGTGAACGCCCTCGGCGAGCGCCTCAAGATCACCGGGTCGGAGGTGGGCAAGCAGATGCAGGCCGGCATGAGCTCCATGAGCTTCAAGATGAAGGAGCTCTTCCAGGCGCAGACCCCGGCGGACAAGATCGTCGAGGACGCCACCGCCGAGAACCTCGAGGGGCCCGACTGGGCCGCCAACCTCGAAATCTGCGACCTGATCAACACCGAGAAGGTGAACAGCGTCGACCTGATCCGCGGGATCAAGAAGCGGATCATGCTCAAGGAGGCCAGGGTTCAGTTCCTCGCCCTCTTCCTCCTCGAGACCATCGTCAAGAACTGCGAGAAGGCCTTCTCCGAGGTTGCGGCCGAGAGGATTCTCGATGAGATGGTCAGGCTGATTGATGACCCCCAGACGGTGGTCAATAACAGGAACAAGGCCCTTACGCTCATTGAGGCATGGGGAGAGTCTGGTGATGAGCTCCGCTACTTGCCGGTCTATGAGCAAACCTACAAGGTAAAATTGATGTCCCCTTTATTTCGTTCCTCCATCACTAGAGAAGTCAGCAGTACAAATTGGTGTATTATGTTTAGATTTGTTAATTTTGTCCCGTGGCAGTGAGGTTAATTTTCCAACCTGTTCATAAAAAAATCAGCCATGATAATCTCCTTGAAATAGGCTTTCGCCCCGATTTATAAATAAAGCCACGATAATCTCTGCTGCCCCATTATGTAAGCAAGGAAGGGAATCCAATTTAGGACCAACCTGCTGAAGGTTATTTTAGCCGTTAGCAAAGGGGTACGTCGCTTCATGGAACCACTCAGGCCTCTCTTTAGTAATTTCATACTTCTGTGATTAGGAGCTGGTGGTTAGTACTAGCGGTCATTGCTTTATTCATCAGCCTGTAAATCACTAAGGCCGTGTTTGGAATGTCGTTTCGCTTAGCAATACACCTGTAAACAATACACCTCTCCGTCCGTCGTTTCGTTTCCAGCCGGAAATCGCTACTGGCCCAGTAAATTACACCTGTAAATTAAATATCGGTGTATTCAAATACACCCAATCCAAGCGCGCCCTAAGTATCTTCAGTACCAGCATTGCTGTTTATTCAGTTTTGCTAAATAATATAATAATTCAAAAGTTGTTTCAGTGTCCAGTTTGATGGTAATATAATAAACCCATATGATTTATCCTTGCAGTACGAATTTGTCATGCTTTGGTAACCAAGGCAATGGTTAGTGCCTTGGTGGTTGCAAGTACATTGTGCTAATCTATTTTTTTTACAGAGCCTGAAATCAAGAGGAATTCGGTTTCCTGGACGTGACAATGAGAGCCTGGCTCCCATATTTACTCCACCACGCTCTGTTGCTGAAGCTGAAGTTGCTGCAAATTTCTCCCAGCAGATATTCGAAGATGTACATGTGCATACATATACTGCTGAAGAAACAAAGGAAGCTTTCGATGTGGCCCGTAACAGCATGGAACTTCTTTCAACTGTTCTTTCATCCTCCCCTCAGCAGGATGCTTTGCAGGTAACTGGCTTTTGTATAACTTTATCCCAAGCTCGATAGATTCTTTTGACTGTACTATACTGTACACTCAGATTTAGTTTGTCTGCCTATTATGACATAGATAACTGTTTCTATGTGTGAGATCGGTTTCCTCAAGCAGCTTTTGCAGTGAACAATTTCTTTCTGTACTTGTTGCTGTTTTGTGCTGCTGATAGAGATCAGGCTAGTACTGTCACTTGGTTTGTCTCAACGTACAGCTTTTTCGGACAGAGGGAGTATGATATTTTGGATAAGATATGATTGTGTACTTTAGTAATCATGAGGTGATGTGCATGTGCAGTTCATTGTTATTCTTAAAATCTGTTCCAGGTGTTTTGCTCATTTTACTACAACAGGTGCTCATTTTACTCTGTTGTCCTGATGGAGTGGGTCTGTAACATACTCTCTCCATTTCTAAATATAAGTCTTTTTAGAGATTCCAATATGGACTACATTTTGCTCCGTATGTAGTCCATATTGGAATCTCTAAAAAGAGTTATTTAGGAACGGAGGGAGTACTACCTAAACTGGATTGCTTATTTGCCAGTCACTTAGAAAATCTAATTATTGTTGGTTACTGCTTTATTGAGCACGAATGATGCCCTGATACTGATGACATTAACAGCAAGAAACAGTCAAAGCCAGGCATCATTAAAAATACTCACTCTTTGTATTTTGTGCAAATGGAAGTAGTTACTAATCTAACATGCTTTGTCATTGTAACATTTCAAACTTTAAAGTACATTTTATTGGACATGGTTTTAAACTGATGAGAAGCTAGTGATGATTGATTCTCTTATCTGGAAGTTGAAAGTGATATTCATGAACTGTGAATGTTATCTGCTATTGTGTTTTGACTGGTTCTGCTACTTCCACAGGATGACTTGACAACCACTCTTGTGCAACAATGCTACCAATCTCAACATACTATCCAGAGATTCATCGAGACGGCTGGAGACAATGAGGCCTTGCTCTTTGAGGCCTTGAGTGTGAACGATGAGGTCCTGAAAGTGCTATCCAAATACGAAGAGATGAAGAAGCCCATGGCGTCGGCGCGTGCAGAACAGCCAGTGGTCATACCAATTGCCACAGAGCATGAAGATTCCGTGACTGTTGGCAATGAGGATGCCCTGGTAAGAAAACCAGCTGCTGCTCGAGCAATGTCGGGCGGCGATGATGATATCCTCGATGATCTTGATGAGATGATATTTGGCAAGAAGGGAGGAAGCAGTTCCCAGGACGTGTCCAAAAGGCAGGACCCAAAGAAGGATGACCTAATCAACTTCTAAATACCGTCCCAGCAAGTTCCAGAGTTCCTCTAGGGATACACAGCATGTCTGCTGCTTTTATACTGCTGAACGATGTCTGTATTCATCCAGTAGAAGACTGCACTGCACGTACATTCAGTTAGGGATTTGGGTCGCTTGTTTATTTGCATACGATGATACCTTGTCCTCCAGAGTTTGTTCAGTTGATAAGTTGCTGCATACTTCTCGTCTTCTGGTTTCATGGTTATATGCGTCAGATGCTGAATTTTACTCCCTCCATCCCAAAATAAGTGTCTCAACTTTAGGACAACTTTGTACTAAAAGTTAGTACAAAGTTGAGACACTTATTGGGACGGAGGGAGTATTATTTCTTACAGAATGCTTCATATTCTGTCATTGTCCGTAGTTATTCGTCACATGTTGAATGCTGCTTCAATTTAAGCTTTTGGCGCAAACAAGTTGATATCAAAATGAACCAATTCTGATACATCTACTCAATGGAGAGAGTATATAGCATACAAAAACATGGTACAGGCAAAAAACAATCTTTCAAATGACAAAGGCGGCCAAACATATACTCCCTCCGTTCCAAAATTGAATCAAAACCACGGCACTTACTTTGGAACGAAGGGAGTATATCTTGGAGTTGCCGGCCGTCAAAAAATGACATCTTGGATGTAGTCTAGTAGTAGTTGTTCAGGCAGTGACAGGGGAGGCGAGTTTGGCTCTGAGCTCTTTCCTCAGTATCTTCCCTGACGCCGACTTGGGGATCGCGTGGGTGAAGTACACCTTGTGCAGCCTCTTGTAAAACACCACCTGAAAATGGGCAAACTAACTGTGTTCAGAGATGGCCGATCGATTCAGCAACCAAGGTTCTGTAGCTGCTCTCGTGTGTGACTACCTGCTTGGATACGAACTCCTTGATGGCCTCCTCGGCGATGTCGGAATCGGCGGCGCGCACCACGAACGCCACCGGGACCTCACCGGCGGCGTCATCCTTTTGCCTGCCATTCATTTACAAGCTTCCGGTTAATTACCCCGACCAGGTCGATCTTGTTCCTGATGCTGAACAAGTGATGTTGCACTAGAAGATATTCAAGGAGTGAGATGAGACGATGGTTTTCTTACGGTACGACGGCCGCGTCGGCGATGGAGGGATGCGCGATGAGCAGAGCCTCCAGCTCGGCCGGCGGCACCTGGAAGCCCTTGAACTTGATGAGCTCCTTGACGCGGTCGACGATGAAGACCTCGTCGTCGTCGTCGACGTAGCCGACGTCGCCGGTGTGGAGCCACCCCTCGACGTCGATCGTCGCGGCCGTGGCCACGGGGTCATTCAGGTAGCCTGCACGGACCATACACATATGCCCGCATCTGTCAGACGTGTCCGTTCCCTGGCTACGACTTGACAGACGTAACGACCGCACTAAAAACGTTGTGTAGTACCTTTCATGATCTGCGGGCCGCGGATGCAGATCTCGCCGGGGAGGTTGCGGCCGAGGGAGAGGCCCGTGTCGGGGTCCACCACCTTGAGCTCCGCGTTGCGCACCACCGTGCCGCACGACCCGGACTTGGCCGGCGTCGGCTCCCTCGCGAACGCCGGGCACATGGACAGCACCGGTCCGGCCTCCGTCATCCCGTACCCCTGCGACAGCCTCACGTGTCAACTTTCCATCCGGTGGGACGCGCACCACGCGACGCACGCGCCGGGACCATGGAGGTAGGTGCGGCGAGCGGCTCGCGGCTCACGTAGGTTAGCTGAGCAACCAACTTTCCATCGACGCGACATGAGATTGTGTGAACCGTACGGCAGTGCCATTTTTTACATGGTAATCATAAAAATTAAAGATTAAAGTACAAGTCACGTGAAGGCCGACATGATAAAACTGAAAAGACAGCAGAACGTTTTTGCGCTTGACACCAACACCCGCCATCTGCCTCCGGCACCACCAAAGCAGCCCCCGAAAAAAACTGACGGATCACCTTCTCACTCGAGCTCGACGCGGCTCCATCGCTGATATGCAGCTTTGCGGACATCCAAAGTGGCTCGCCAAAGAAGAAACCATTACCGTTAAACAAATCAGACCGGGGCAACACGCCATCGAACTTCAGATCTGGTATCCCCCACATGACTAAGATGTCGGAGGAGGAAACCATACCCGCCATCCACGAACCACGAGCCCAGCACACGCTCCGTCTTTCAGATGTCGTCGATGCAGACCACGATCCGCATCAGCTCCTCGACTACCTCCCGAGCTCCACGCTGACGTCGGAGCAGACACCGTCGCAACGGCGGAGCCCGAGGACACATGTCCACCACAAGGATGCCGCCGCCGCCACGACACCCCCACTTGAACAGACTGGTTCCCAGATCCTTCACCGATAATAGAGACGATCGCCTCGCCGGAGAAGAATTCGAAGGTTCTTTATTTAGCATCGCCGCCGTCGCCGCCGAACCCTAGAAGTCAAACGATCCAAAACCCTAAGCTTCTTGGGCCCTAAAACCTAAAGCTAAAACGATCCACATGCGCGGGATCCGGCGACCCCCTCACCACCGACGAGCAAAAGGTCGCGGGGGAAGGAGAGCCGCCGGAAGACGGCGCGGGAAGGAGCGGCTGTCCTAATGGCGGCGGCTAGGTTTCGCTAGAGGAGGAAAACGATCGCAGCGGGGTCCTTTCAAGTTTGTTACGGCAGTGCCATTTTGCCAACACGGCAGGCAACTTCTATATCTGTATGAACGTACGCTTACCGTTGATGATCGGTATCCCTAAAAGCAATAACGACTTGCTGCGTGCGTACGTGGAGCCTGAAGCTGTTGCTGCATGTGCATGTCTCGCACACGCGCCTCGATCGAGCAAGCGGGCAGTGGCGCTGCACGTACACGCGCTAGTTTGGTGGAGTGTGTGGCGTTGGGTTGGCTGACACAAAACGAGCAAAATGGCCTGGTGGACGGGCTAGTACACGTTGCTCTACGGCTGCAAGACGACAGCCATTTTTGGCTACCTGTTCAGGAACGCTCTGCTGACCCTTGTTAGCGATGCTCGAGCAGTAACAGACTTTAGTACAAAGTTAAGTCATCTATTTTAAAATGGATAAAGTGAATTATTAAAATAGAAAATCACGTAAATGATGGCCGAGCGTGTCGTGGGTCGTGGCACAGGGGCCTGGAGTGGAATAACTGACCGTCTTCTCCTCGATCAAATGCGCTTCAGTTAGATTCAGTTCAATGTGGTGAGATGTTCCTATGTTCTATCGCAAGCTAATTCAAGATCGTCTACAATGAAAACTCCTGATTCATGGTGATTCAAGCTCCTATGCTCTAATGCTGGAGTGATCTCCGTTTCAAAAAAAAAAATTGCTGGAGTAGTCGAAGTCTTCTTGCTGGCCCAACCCAACATGCATAAAAACAGCGGATCACGCGGGCGGCAGATATATACACACGCACCTGTCCGAAGATGGCCTGCGGGAGGCGGCCACGGAGCGCGTCCTCGAGCTCCTTGCCGAGCGGCGCGGCGCCGGAGAGCACGATCCGGATGGAGCTCAGGTCGTGCTGCTCCACCACCGGGTTCTTGGCCAGCGCCAGCACCAGCGGCGGCACCACGGCGGCCACCGTCACCCGCCACCGCTCGATGCCCGCCAGCATGGCGCCCATCTCGAACTTGGGCATCAGCATCACCGCCGCGCCGGCGCGCACGGCGCACAGCAGCACCGAGTTGAGCGAGAAGATGTGGAACAGGGGCAGCACGCAGAGCGCCACGTCCCCCTCCCGCATGTACAGGTTCGGGTTCTCGCCGTCTACCTGCTGCGCCACGCTCGACACCAGGCCCCCGTGCGTCAGCACCACGCCCTTGGGCAGCCCCGTCGTGCCCGACGAGTAGGGCAGCGCCACGGCGTCGTCCGGCGAGATGGACACCTCCGGGAGCGAGCCCTCGTCGGCGGACCCGACGATCCCCCAGAAGGGCAGGCATCCGTCGGGGGTGGTCGCCTCGTCGTCGACGGTGATCACGGTGAGCGTGTCCTCGCCACCGCTTGTACTGATTCTCCGGAAGCTCTCGTGCCGGAGCTTGTCGACGTAGGCGGACTGGGTGACGATCACCTTGGCGCCGGAGGCGACGAACTGCTTGTGGATCTCCTGCGGGGTGCAGAACGGGTTGGCCGCCGTGCTGACGGCGCCGAGGAAGGACGCGCCGAAGAAGGCGACGGCGAATTCCACGCAGTTCTGGAGCAGGATCATGACGCGGTCCCCGTGGCCGACGCCGAGGCGGTGCAGCGCCGCGGCGGCCTTGCGGCAGAGCGCATGCGTCTCGGCGAACGTGTAGGTCCTCCCCGTGGCCGCGGCGATGAGGCACGGCGCGTCCGGGAGCTCGGCCGCCCTGGCGAAGCAGTACTCGTGCAGGGGCAGGTGGCTCGGGATGTCGATGTCCGGAAGCTTGGACCGGAAGATCGTCGCCTCCGGCAGCGCCGACGAGACCGCCTCGGCTGCGGCGACAGCCTCCGGTGCCGCGACCTTGATCATGATCCTCTGCTATACAAGAGGCAGAGAGCTTCCCGGAATGGCCAAGGAGCAGAGCCTGCCTGCACTAGACAAGCAAACGGCTCGCGAGTTGGTACTGGTGCACGCAGTACGTCGTGAGAGTTGGAGGAGAGAGAGTGAGAGGTGGAGAGAATAAATACAGTGGCGACGAAGGGAGGGAGGGAGGGGCGGGAGGTGGGTAGGTAGGAGGAGGAAGGTGTGGAAGAGGCGCGAACACGCTGGCCGCCACGCAGTCTCTCAGCCAACCCACCTCACCTTTCAAAAATGCGTGCGCGTTTCGTTTTTCTTTCAGAAACGCAAATGAAATGCAGTTTCCTGATACTCTTGCTTTCTCTTCAGATCAGTACATGTTGATTCCACATACCATCAGTTGTGCTTATGCTTTCTTCTAGTTGACTGCAAAACTGGAGGATGAGAACAAAATGATCTACTCGTATTTTGTCGCTGCGATGGAGTGATGAACTGATGATGATGTGGAGCACTGGCCACTTGAGGCCGCTTGAGCTTGGGAAAAGGCTAGACTGAACGCACGTGGCGCCGACGATGAAATTAGCAGGCGATTGGGCTGCTACGATCAGCAGAACATCCACGTAATTGATCGGTATTCACTATTCAGTCCACTGCTCCAATGCAGCAATTTGATATGTGGTCTTCTCGACGGCCCGTGAGTTCTCCGGTGCAGTTTGCTCGACTGAATATCTCAAAATTGCTGAACAGGTCAGGGACATGGTCATGCACTCATGCATCCTGGTACTTGCTGAGCCAGAGAAGAGGGATCGCAGTTTCGAGGCATGCTCTTCTCAAGTTGATGCTCTTCCATCTATGTGGCCACAAACAAGAAGCCTCATTTACAGATTCAGCGTGGTAATTCGGGATGGCTACTACATACAATACAAACTGAAATACAGCAGAAACGTTTGAGTTCGACGGAGTGGTTTACGACCAAGTGCCTTGCCCTGAAATCAGTCGTGGGAGTATCATATTTGGTCGGAGGGAGTATTATATTTGAGGTCTGGCGCCTCACCAACCAAATGGCTCTGGATTTTCTGTTGGATTCTGAAGAATTACAGCGCATGCTCCCAAATGGTTCGGATCATCGACAGAGAGGCAGGACGTTAAGGTGCTCCATTTGGGGTTGGGTAGGTGTCGCTGACGCTTGGCAAACACTAGCATGTGGGGCTTCAGCTACTATGTATGTATGCATGGGAACTCACCACCAAACATGCCTAGCAGGGCTCATGTTTGTTGGTTTTCCTTTGATCCAACAAACAATCACCTTTGATTCATTACTACCATTGTTTCTAAATGTAAGACGGTCATTTTATGAACATCTTAGATTTAGAAACAGAGAGAGTATTTGTTTAGTGAAGTTACGTAACACAGAGTATACCCACTGCACTCACTAAAATTTATGTAGCAGGTGTGAAAGATCGAGGATGTCGCCCGGGGGGGGGGGGGGGGGTGAATAGGCGCTTTAAAATAATTATGGTTTAGACTTGAACAAATACGGCATAAAACTAGCGTTTAATTTGTCAAGCACAAAACGTAAAACAGTTAGGCTCACCTATGTGCACCAGCTAAGAAAGATAAACAACTAAGTGATAGCAAGATATGTAACATGAAACACTATGACCATCACAAAGTAAAGGGCTCAGGTAAGAGATAACCAAGGCACACGAAGACGACGATGTATCCTGAAATTCACACCCTTGCAGATGCTAATCTCCGTTTGAAGCGGTGTGGAGGCACAATGCTCCCCAAGAAGCCACTAGGGCTACCATAATCTCCTCACGCCCTCGCATAATGCAAGATGCCGTGATTCCACTAAGTGACCCTTGAAGGCGGTCACCGAACCCGCACAAATGGCAACCCTTGGGGGTGGTTACCGAACCCGTACGCCTTGGCAACCCTTGGGGGCGGTCACCGGAACCCGTACAAATTGCTCGGGGCAATCTCCACAACCTAATTGGAGACCCCGACGCAAGCCCAGAGTTGTACATAATAATGATTGAGCTCAGGAGCACCACCAACCGTTTAGGGCGCCCAAACACCCAAGAGAAACAAGCTCTAGGGTACCAAGCACCCAAGAGAAATAAACTTATCAACTTTTCACTTCCACGTATCACCATGGAGAACTTAAACCGATGCAACTAATGCAATGGTAAGGGCACACAGAGTGCCCAAGTCCCTCACTCTCAAATCCCACCAAAGCAACGAAAGCTATGGAGGAATATGAGAGGAAGAACAAGAAGAAGAACACCAAGAACTCCAAGATCTAAATTCAAGAGGTTTCCCTCACAAAGAGGAGAAAGTGATTGGTGAAAATGTGGATCTAGATCTTCTCTCTCTTTTCCCCCAAGAACTAGCAAGAATCCTTGGAGGGATTGAGAGATAGCAAGCACGAAGAAGGTCAACAATGAGGGAAGAACAGGAGCTAAGAGGTGAAATACAATGGGGAAGAAGACCCCCTTTTATAGGCACCCCCAAATCCAACCGTTATGCACTCAGTCCGTGCACAAGCGGTAGTACCGCTCGAACGAGCAGTACTTCCGCTCGCACGGTTGATTCAGCCATAACGTGCAACTGAGAAACTCAAGGAGGCGATAGTGCCGTCGAAGCGGTACTACCGCTACCACCAACGGTACTACCGCCCACTGCTGCTGCTCTACATCCGTGCAGAGGAAACCCGAGTCCAGAAGCTAAAATATAAGCGGAGGTTCCTGCGGTAGTAGAGGGCCGGAAGTACCGCGCAAGCGGTACTACCGCGCTCTACTACCGCTTGACTACCGCTGAGAGGAAAATGAAACCAGAAGCCCAAGAATAAGCGGAAGAGCCCGCGGCATCGGAATCGCGGAAGTATCGCGCAAGCGGTACTACCGCAGACCAGAGCGGTACTACTGCTAGAGAGCAACAAAAAAGCCTAAGAAAAACAGCTGGAAGCAGTAAAGCCTGAACTGCCATAACTTCTGCAAATGAACTCCGAATTGAGCAAACTCAAACTTGTCGGATAGATAATGACTAGTACTATCCAAGAAGAGGCAGGGGAGATATGCCTAAGATATAGAGATGTGAAACCTCTATGAATGAATAACGAGCATAAACTCCAACATCGAAAACATCATAGAAGATGCATATATGAACTCCGTTTTTGATGAACTCGAGCTTGTCATGAAGATGACCAAAAGCTCTAAAACTCGCAAAGAGAAACACCAAATAAGAACCAAGAAAGATGATTCAAGGATGAATGGTTTGAGCTCTCTATGAACGATACGATCAAGCTACTCAGTTGAGAGCCCTCCTTGATAGTACGACAATCGATCCTATAACTCGGTCTCCCAACTACCACCATGAGACCCGTAAAATAGAAAACTTATCAAGGGCAAACATTTGCCTTGCACATAGTCCACTTGAGCTACATGATGACAATATTGACTCCCTCAATTGGACCACCTTTCTTGATTGTGTTGGCTCGATGAAGACAAGTAGATTGCTCCCCCATAATCCACTATGGGTGAGTCACTCTTTGGCACATCTTAACAAGTCCATTGTCACAACAATGGACAACAAGCTTCAAGCATGATCTCTTCGTGATGCTCCACTTGAACTTGCACACCGCAATCTTGATGACGATCACCACTTGATGTCATCCTCCATGAGATGTATGAGATCTTCCTCTTGATGCAAACCCATGGAAACATGCCTAAATCCACATAGAACTCTCACGTAGACCATGGGTTGGTACACAAAGCATAATGACAATGCTTACCATACCATGTGATCACTTGGTCCCTTTCGGTACATCTTCTACGCTTTGCGTGTTGATCAACTAGATTCACACTTTAACTTAGTCTTGATCAACCTTGTATCATGACTTCTACATGACCAATCTTTGGATAATTCCTTGAATAGCACTTTGGTCATCACATAAACTCTTGAAATCAACACATGGACTTCAAGAAAATCCTATGGACAAACCCTTCAAATATAACTCAAGGTAACCATTAGTCCATAGAGATTGCCATCAATTACCAAAACCAAACATGGGGGCACCACATGTTCTTTCAAGGCGGTACATGTGTTTCATGTAAGACACAGAAAATGGGCTTCTATGTATAAACCACGAAGTAAACATCAAGACCATTTTGTGGTCTAAGTTTCTCCATTGCCGCCACCCCTGACCATCCATCTATCCCCTAGCACGAGTCGACCATCAGCTCGCCTCTGCCTGTAACGTTGTGGCCTCGGTGCATAAGCGAGGCATCGAAATATAGAGAAATTGTGCATATAGAAAACTCTAAAGAAAGAGGGGGAAAAGACCATGCCATGATTTTATTTTATTTTCTACCGGAATCACTATAAATCTGACGTCAATTTTTTAGGATTTTAGATCGTAACGTCCATGTAGCCGTTGGACCGAGAGCACGCGGCTTGCCATGTCATCACCACGACACGTTCAATCCATAAAACTGACCGAGGGAACGAGGCATACATAGATGCTAGTGAGATTTCTACTAGATTCCTCCCTCGTAACGGTTTTCCATTCTGCTAAAAATGCAGTGAACAGTGCATTGCAGCCATGGCAAATTATGTAGTGGATTTTCCATGAAAATGCAGTTGGCATTGGCTGATGGAAATGTAGTGAACGCCAATTATACATGACATGAACTTTTTGCTGAAAATGTTTTGTATTTGTTGCTACATAGCAATTTTAAGGCAAAACAGTTATGTATCACGACCATTTTGCCATGTAGCATTGTTGCATCTTATAAGTATTCAGGGGAAATCATTAGATTGAAATGCCAGCAATTTTTTTCTTACAAATGAAACATGGTCTCATGATCATGACAAGTTTGTCTTGAGGGTGGCATTTTTTAGAGTACACTCATGGCAACTTTATTAGGACCCAAAGCCTTTTCTCATCCACCTCGAAGGCAAATCCTAAACAAACTAGCATGTCACCATGACGTGTTATCTCAACATCACAACAAGTAGTTGTCATGCCACCGGTACATTAAAACTCTAGAGTTGCCATGATTCATAATCAATTGTTTTTTAGTATTTGCCATGATATGTGAAGATGCCACGATCTAGATCACAAAATATCATAAACTTTTGCCATGTGACTAGTACAATCTTTTTTTGCCATGCGTTAGAAAGCCATCATTTTATGGGCAAATTTTAAAATCCTTTTCCACATGGCAAATATCATTGCAACTCATAACTTGTGAAATCTTTTACCATGGCAGATATCTTAAAACTCTTGCAATGTCTCGAATCCAGTTTTTGCCATGTTACCAATACACATTTTGCCATGGCAATATATCATTACAATACACATTAAAAAAAACTTTTTGCATGTCAACAATATTTAAACTCTTGCAATGTCTGAAATCCAATTTTCGCCATCTCACCAATACACATTTTTCCATGGCAAAAATCGTCATAACTTTTGCCATGTCAGCACACAAATTTTGAGATGTTACCAATACAAATTTTGAATGGAAAAAATCTTACAACTTTTGCCATGTCAACAATACAAAATTTGCCATGTTTCGAGGACAAATTTTGTCATGGAAAAAATCTTACAACTTTTGCCATGTTTACATTTTTTAGTTTATGTATCATGTCAACTTTTGTTTTGGGATCATGGAAAAAAATTATTGTATGCATCATGGCAAAATTAGTGTATGAACCATGGCAATTTTAGTGACCATGGAAATATATATATTTTTGGACCAAATTCACAATTTAATTTAAACCATGGCAAACTTATTATTGGGAACATGGCAATTTTAATTTTTGTAGCGTGGCATGTTTTTAGACCATGGTAATTTTATGTTTGAGATCATGGAGATTTTATTAATTGGATCATGGTGATTTTTATTTTTAGCCATGACTTTTTTTTGGGGTTAATAGTCATCATACAATTTGCAATCCAACATAGGTTTTGCCATGGAAATTATCTGTTGCCATGATAGTTGGATTTTGCCATGTAAACTTGTATACGGGTTGCCTTGATTTTTCATAGTCTTTTTTGAAATATACCATGCTAAATTTATAAATCCAAGCTTGGCATTTGTAATTCGTATTTTCTGTGCCTTTTTTGTATTATATGAGAGAGCGATTTTCGTTCGATCGATCATTCCTCCATCGGCAAACCTTTCGTTCGATCTAGGAGCCTTCCAGACGGAACATCAGGTGTATATTGGGTCCTTTTTCTATTTATTAGTAGTGTACGTTTATCCGTGTTGCCGTCACCCCCGACCATCATGCCCTGGTACGGAGTCGACCTCCGGCTCAGCCTCCACTTGCAACACTGTGACCAGCCATGTCATGACCTCGGGGGGTGAAATCGACTGACATGAAAACATTTTTTTAAATGAGTAAAAAATCAAATGCCCGAGGAATAGCAATTGACATGAAAAGAGATTTTCAAGTACAGCACATTACATTACACACGTTGCTGCACTGATCTACACCATATAATCCTGGCTTCAAAAAATCACCATATAATCCATTCACAACAAATAAATCAATCGCATACGCTTGGATGAAAATTCAGTTGCCCATATTTACACCATCACATATGAATCTGATACAGTTCACAGCTAATGCCTGGCGCTACCAATAGTTCCCGCAGCTGCAGGTGCCACGCCGGAACCGGTGGAAACGGTTCCGGTCCCTGACGACGACCTCCCTCCCGAAGATCTCCGATATCAGCGCGCTGTAGGCGTGGCACTCCTTGCTCATCCGAAGGTTGGTGACGACCCTCACCGGAGTGCCTTCCGGCGTGCTGAGCAGCCCGAACGCCAAGGCCAGCTTCTGGCTGTGGGCGGCGACGGCGCTCCGCTTCTCCTCGTCGTCCGCGTCCAGCGCCACCTCCGACGTGTCTGGCTTGTAGCCCTCGAACCGGAGCTGCCACTCCATCTGGTGGAGCATCTCGTAGATGTCGGCCGTCCGGCGGTGCGACCGGTCCTGCGACGTGAACCGGTGCATCTCGCCGTGCACCTCCACGGCGCTGAACCCCGGCGCCTGCGCTAGGCCCCTTTCCACCGCCTCCGTCCGGAGCGCGGCCGCCTCGTCCCAGTTCTCGGCCCTGGCGTGCATATCCGCGAGGATTATGTAGTCGCCGGCGTTGACGGCGCCGCCGAGGCGCGCCAGCTCCCGCAGCGCGCGCTCGGCGAGCTCGATGTCGCCGTGGATCCGGCAGGCGTTGAGCAGGCTCCGCCAGGCCGTGTCCGTGGGACCCGTGGGCATGCTCCCGATGAGCGCGCGCGCCTCGTCCAGCCTCCCGGCGCGGGCCATGAGGTCCACCATGCAGCCGTAGTGCTGCGCGTTGGGAGCCACCTTGCGCTCAAGCCGCATCCGGTCGAAGCACCGCAGGCCTTCCTCGAGCAGCCCCGAGCGGCTGCACGCGTTGAGCACGCCGACGTACACGGCCTCGTCGGGCTGGTGTCCCTCCCTGATCATCGCGTCGAACACCTGCAGCGCCTTACGCCCGTCCCCGTGCAACGCCAAGCCGGACACCATGGCGCTGTACGTCCACTCGTTCTTCTTGCCGTCCATGCTGTCGAACACCGCCGTCGCCTTCTCGATGCAGCCGCACTTGGCGTACATGTCCACCAGGGACGTCTCCATGAACGTGTTCAGCGTCATGGTATTCCTCAGCAGCGCGCAGTGGACGCTCCGGCCGACGTCGTAGGCGCCCAGGTGCGCGCACGCCGAGAGCGCGCTCACCATGGAGCTCTCGTCGGGCCTCCACCCGTTCCGCGCCATCGCGCCGAACGACTCGAGGCAATCAGCCCACCGCCCGGCCTTCGTGTACGCCGCGAGCAGCGCGCTCCAGGACGCCGCCGTTCTCTCCCCGGCCTCCATCTGCTCGAACGCCCGGCGCGCCAACTCCGGCTCGCCGCACTTGCCGTAGAAGCTGATGAGGCTGTTCTGCGCGTGCTCGTCGTGCTCGAGGAACCCGAGCTTCACGGCGTGTCCCTGCAGCTGCCTCCCTTGCCGCAACGCCGCGAGCTGCGCGCACGCCTTGAGGACGAACGGGAACGTGTAGCCGTCGGGCTCGACGCCGTCGTTCAGCATGTCGACGTACAGCCGCAGAGCGGCCGCGGGGTCGCGGCCGCCGACGACGTGGCCGCGCATCAGTGTGTTGTAGTCGAACGCCTCCGGCTCGTCGAGCGTGGCGAAGATGGCCGCCGCGTACTCCATGCTGCCCGGCCACTCCCCGAGCGCGCACGCCGCGAGGAGCGGCCGCAGGTGCGGCGGAGAGCGGTCGAGGCCGAGCTTGACGTTCCTCGCGTGCGCCTTCCTGACCTCGTCCAGGCCCCGCACGGGCCGCGCCGAGACCGTGGCGCAGCACGGCGCCTGCTCCAGCGCCGGCGCCGGGGCGGCGGTTCTTGGCGTGGCGGCCTGGTGCTGCGGCTGGGGGAGCACTAGACCTCCCACCATGGCGCTACCATCGGCGTGCGGGACAACAGGGGCGATGAGAGTGAGACCGTACCATCGTCGAACTGCGAACGAGTGGCTAACATGGAGCTGGGGCGTCCACACGAATTGGTTACCGCGAGGAGTGAAAATCCCACGTCCCTCTGCTAGCTTCCTCGTTGTTCACTCGATGCGGAGATGGAACTGCGCGGGGGTAGGATTTCGTGGCTGGGAAGCGGTGGTGGGATTTTCATGGGCTGTGGAATGTCATCCAGGGGTATGGAGCGGACAAATGGCAGATGGGCGGAATGGATGCTGTCACGGCGTCATTAGGCTGGGGATAAGATCCATTGCCCGGCCAACTGGGCAAGCAGCGACACTGCGACAGGATGGCAGCCGGGGCCATACTCTGAAGGTCTAATTAATCGCTCGTGTTACTTAGGACTTGGATCTACCCTAGAAATGGATTTAGGATCGGATCTTTCATGGTTATCTCCGTTTTTCAGTACCGTGTCATTGATAGCAATTTTTTAGTAGCTTACCAAGCAGGCCGCTTGGTCTTCAGTACCATATCATGTGGTGGTGCAAATGTGTGATGGGTTTTGCTATGGCCGCTGCTAGGCGTAAGCCGGCTGATCTTACGAAAAGATCAGCCGCCTGGCTAGCCGTTCATTTGCATCGATTTGATCTGCTTGATCCCTGGACCAGCCATCACTTCCACCACGATACGCCCATGTATCTTACGCAGCCACTCCAGCCAGCCATCGAATGCAATGCAACGTCCTTTCCCACGCGACGGGCGGCAGTTGGCCCCGAACTTCTACTTGCACCACGAACTTCTACTTGCACGAGATGCAACGTACGTCCACGTTGCATCAGCTGTGTCACCGGTCATCTGAAAGCAAAACGCCGGCGAGCTCGTCAGCACTGGCCACGGCTGCAGCACCGACGCAATTGCGACCATCTCCTGAAGCATTAGCGATGCTCCGGCGACCCGTCGATGCTTCGTAACAGCACCGGCTAGGCTTCGGCGACCCGTTGATGTTCCATCAAAGCAATGGTGATGCTCCGGCAGACTGGCAAATGCTCCGTTGCAGCACTGGCGATGCTGCGCCGACCCGTCGATGCTCCATTGCAGCATAGGTGATGCTGCGCCGACCCGTCGATGCTCCGTTGCAGCACTGGCGATGCTGCGCCGACCCGTCGATGCTCCATTGTAGCACAGGTGATGCTCCGGCGACCCACCATGCTCCATCGTGTCACCGGTGATGCTCCGGCGACCCGTCGAGGCTCCATTGCAGCACCCGCGAGGTTCAACATCCCGACGGCCCGACGATGCTCCATGGCAGCACCGGTGATGCTCCAGCAACCCATCGATGCTCCATAACAACACCGGTGATGCTCCGTAAAGCTCATTGAAGCATGCCCCGTTGCACGGCCGCGGACTTCGAAGCTGTGATGGCACGCCTCATCGTCATGGTCGTCGAAGCATTTCGGCGGTCGTCTACGTCGTCGTGGTTATCAAAGCATTGGCATGACCTTGAAGCATGCCTCGTTGCATGGCCACGGACATCGACGTTGTGATGGCATGCCTCATCGTCATGGTTGTCGAAGCATTTTTGCGGTCGTCTACGTCATCGTAGTTATCGAAGCATTGGCATGACCTTGAAGCATGCCTCGTTGCATGGTCTGTGCTCGTCAAACGACGTCATGGCATGTCCCGCCGCCCTAGTCATTGAAGAATTGTCGTGGCTGTCGAAGTTGTCGGTCATGGAAGCATTGCCACGGTCATTGAAGCATGCCTGTCATCGTGGTCATCAAAGAATCTCCACAAACGTGGATGTCGTCGTGGTCGCCGAAGCATCGCCGCGACCATTGGAGCATCCTCATTGCATGGCCGCGGTCATCAATGCCATCATGGCACGCCTCGTCGCCCTAGTTGTTGAAGCATTGTTGTGGCCGTCGAAGTCATCATGGTCATGGAAGCATTGGCACGACCATTGAAGCACGCCCGTCGTTGTGGCTGTCGAAGCATTTCTGCAGTCTGATGGCGTTGTGGTTGTCGAAGCATCACCATGACTATTGGAGCATGCCTCGTCGCATGGCCGCGGTCGTCAACGCTGTCATGCCATGTCTCGTCGCTCTAGTCATTTAAGCATTCTCGTGGCCATCAAAGTCATCATGGTCATGGAAGCATTGCCACGGCCATCGAAGCACGCTTGTCGTCGTGGTCATCGAAGCATTCCGCGGTCATCGATGTCGTCATGGTCGTCGAAGCATCTCCGTGACCATTTGGAGCATGCGTCGTTGCATGGCCGCGGTCGTCAACGTTGTCATGCCATGTCTCGTCGCTCTAGTCATTAAAGCATTGCGTGGCCATTGAAGTCGTCATGGACATGGAAGCATTGCCACGGCCATCGAAGCACGCTTGTCGTCGTGGTCATCGATGTCGTCATGGTCGTCGAAGCATCTCCGTGGCCATTTGGAGCATACGTCGTTGCATGGCCGCGGTCGTCAATGCTGTCATGCCATGTCTCGTCGCTCTAGTCATTAAAGCATTGCGTGGCCATTGAAGTCGTCATGGACATGGAAGCATTGCCACGGCCATCGAAGCACGCTTGTCGTCGTGGCCATCGAAGCATTCCGCGGTCATCGATGTCGTCATGGTCGTCGAAGCATCTCCGTGACCATTTGGAGCATGCGTCGTTGCATGGCTGCGGTCGTCAATGCCTTCATCGCATGCCTCGTCGCCCTAGTCGTTGAAGCATTGCGTGGTTGTCGAAGTCGTCATGGACATGGAAGCATTGCCATGGCCATTGAAGCACACCCATTGCCGTGGTCATCGAAGCATCGTAGCGGCCGTCGACGCATTGCCACGACAAATTGAAGCACGTCTCATAGCATGGTCGTGACTGTCGATGCTGTCGCGGCACTCCTTGTGGCCATTGAAGGTATGTATGGCGCATAAGAGCATCTCCAGCCGTTGGAACCCACAAGAACATCACCGAACCAAAAAATTGATGTCTTGGGGATCATCCGGCGAAATAAAGAGGGCATCTTCCCAGTCACACCCCACCCCAAGCAAAAGTTTGTGAGGAGAATGATTAAGTGGGCCAAGAAAAAGGACATGTGGTGAGACACGATTCGCCGAAACTCCCGCCGGCGCCCCCAAGAGACCCCCAGCGCGCCGGGTTTCGCCTGGGTTTGCCGGCGCTATTTTGACGTCCTGGGGGGCGTTGGGGGCGTGGCTGGGCCGTTTTTCGGCGAAAAGTGTCGTCCGAGCCTAAAAAGGTGTCCTGGGGAGGCTAGTGAAGATGCTCTAACACCCACGCTCCCATGGTGAGCAGCCTCGCAACATCCACCCAATGCATGTCGGTGAGCGGCTTAGCAGCACCGGCGAGGGATGCGTCACCCCCGTCTTTACAGCACCTTGATGCAGTAGCAGCTCTACCACTCCCCTTCCAGCATCACCTCCAAGAACGCCGGCAACCGCCGCTCCCATCGCAACGTCGCCTCACAAATATCACCGCGCATCATCCCGAGGGCCGTCGTATCATCAGCTCCATCATCGCACAGCCGTCGAAGCAACGGCGCCGACCGCCCCTTCACCACGCCGGTCGCAACACCGACGGCCGCCATCCATGCAGCCCCGTGGCTTTGCAGAATCGGCAGCGTCAATTGTAGCACAGTGTTCTCGCAGATTGAGAGAGCATCCATCGGTGGTGCCGTGGTGAAGATTGAGAATGGGGGGGAGTGGTGGGCCAGGCTACGCGGTTCGTGCGGGATGTTTCAGAGGGAGGCGTCGTTTGTTAACAATATCACTACGCGCGCATGATTGGATTTGATCGAACGGCTACGCACCCGGCTGATTTGAGGGAGCTACCTGCCCGCTGGAAGGGAGTGTTTTCCTTTTGCTATTTCTCAAAGGAGTGACCATATTTCACTCGGACACCAAGAATCACGTGGTCTTAAATTTAAAGATTCCGTGCGAAATTAAAGTGACAAGAAAGTAGTACTACCTCTGCATACAGAGCATCTTATATTTGTTTACAGAGGAAACATATATTTTTAGGTGAGGAGAGGAGAGAAAAATCTATCTATCTAACGGCTATGAACATCAACCAAAATAATTATTTCCAAATCAAACATACATCTACTCCCTTTTTGCAAATATCTTACTGCACCACACAATGAAAGGTTGTTCCTTCGTGTTTTATTTAGGTGCGACATAGTTATGTCACATCTAGATGAGTCTTAGACACACTCTTTTTTTTATTTGTTTTTAATATTTGTTTTTTGTTACCTTTTGGAAGGATATATATAAACATTCTAAAATTATATAAACACGTATTCTAACATGGGCGAACAACTCATTTTTCATATTATGAATTTAGAAAAAATGAACATTCTCATTGTATGTAGGAATATGTTTTATCCATTATTAAACTTAAATTTGGGAATATTTTCAGATTTGTTTTTTACCTTTTCATAAAATGTAGAAAGATTTGTATAAATGGGCCACATCAATGGCTGGCCCGTTAAGCTTTTCCTTTCAACGACACTTTTCCTGTTGCGGGAGGTGCACCGTCATTTTGTACTTTTGTGCTAAAGACACGCAGTGGTTGGTGGGACTAGAAAACCATGGTGTTTCCTATTTGTCACCTATTGTGATCTAATGTCCACAAATCGCGCATAGCCGAGTAAGTTAAGCGTCTAATCTGGGCTGGCCTATCATTTAGCTAGGTTTTGATTCCTGATTTCTTAGTTTTAGGTACCTACTAGAAGGCTTTTGTCTTTTCTTTACTGGTTTCTAATGGTTTTGTTTTCAAATAAAAATATGCCGACCAAAAGTGAATCACACAACCCAATTTAACGCATATGTTGCCCATATCCACATAGCCATAGAATCAACATTGTTTTCTGGAAATACCACTTTCTTATTGACAAAAGATATCTTCTTGCTTTATAAATAAAACTTTTTTCATGTGTATAGAAGATGAAATACCCCCTTTTGCTGTGAGAGCACATCCATCCCCGCGGGGACGCTTGTGCATGTGTAGTTTACACATCTAGCAATTCCCTGGAAATTTAAAGATGAAATACTCCCTTTGTCCAAAATATATGGCATACTATGGTTGCCTGACCTGAACATCGATCATCTATCGTAAAAGAATTATACAATTTTTTATAGTTACGAATCACAATCACATGTAGTTTCTTCTGGATGAGAATCGTTGAAACCCAAGTTTATATATCAGTACATATATGTTATTGAATTAATCATTAGTCAAGTCATAAATTTAGCCCATTAAGTTATAAGCTACATTTAGCAAAGGTGCTCATAAAAACATGAAAATGGTTACGTTATCATGGGTGCACCATCATCCTCAATTGTTCCCTTATTGGGTAGATACTTGCATGCTTTGACCTTTCTTTCACATTCCAGAAATAAGAAGGGACACATACATGAACAAACGCACACACCCAACACATTTCTAAATTACACTATGTCGATTTTGTGAATCCAAATTTCTGTTTACTCACTATTGTATGTATGACAAGCACCAGAGGCATTCCTTGTAGCACCATGGGGCATGAGTGTGATGCAAAGCTTGATGCTCGCTGGAGGTGGGAGACATAGCACACATCGATGGAGATTGCGAATGGGGCTGAGCGATGGGTGACCGAGATAAGGTTGGAGTTGGTTCGTGCGAGGTGCTTTCAGAGAGGCAACGATCACACATCGTATGATGACCTTTTGATCCAACAGGTACACACCCGGATGACACGATCAAGCGATCAAGCGGCTGAAAACTGGTGTTTTCCTAAATCATATCCACATCATCAATGGGCTCATCATGATGTCGGGATCACATTAAATCCACAAGAACAAGCGGCATGGGTTGCATCGCACTTTGGCCCATGAGGCTGAACTATTCGGGTCATATAATATTTGTTCCATTAAATAGCAATATATTCTTTTTCGGTAAAAGAATAATATATTACCGAAAATAGCGAGGACTAGAGGAACCAACATATGTCATGGTTGAGCAAATCGAGCTTATATAAAAAACATCAATTTTGTAAATGGAAAAAGTCCAAAACAAACGTTGAACTTGTAGACCAAAGCTAAATCGAACCCCGAACTTCAAATCACTGAAATCAGCACACCGAACTATCTAATCCCGGTCTATATTAAATCTTGGACGCTTTTTCGAAGGGATTGTCGACGTGGCAGCTGGTCGAACTGGGATCGCTGGCGACTGGGCCGGCCCACCAAGCGCGAAACATGTTTTTTCTTTTGACTTATAAAAATACCAAAAAGAAAAATACTCATGGGGAATCGAACTTAAGATCTGCCGCTACTAAACTCATCATGTAGCGACTCCACCTAATAACTGTTAGTGATAAATAAAAGGAGCGAAAATATTTAACCAGACTAATTAGCATCCAGATTCGAAAACATTTTAGAGTTTTTTAAACATTTTCTTGAAAATAATCAACAATTTTAAAATCCGGATATCCTTAAAAGCAAAAACAGTTTTTTAAAATTGTGAACATGTTTGCAAAAGTGTAAAGAAATTTTGGAAATACGGTTTTTTTAAAACACAAACAAAGTTTCAAACATGACCATTTTGAAATCCCTGAATATATTTTATACCTGAACCATTTTTAAACGTGATTTTTCAGTAACAATTTTTAAACCTGAACAAAATTTTGAATTGAGATTTTTTTTCGAAAAGATGACATTTTTAAACATAATCATATTTTGAAAAATAGGAACAAATTTTGAATCCTGAACAATATTTTAGAATGTGAACATTTTCTAAAAAACTTAATAATGGGGAAAGAATCGTACTTTAATTAATTTTTTCCAGGTTTCAAAATTGTTTGTGTTTTCAACAATTTGTCCTTTTTTGCCAAAAGGTTTCACACTCTAAAGAATGTTCTGGGCTTTAAAAAATGGTTCATGTTTAAAAAGTCATGTTTCTCAAAAACTGTTCGTAAAACAAAAAAAAATGTGCAAATTTTTAAAAAATGTTTGGAATTTTAAAAATTGATTTTTTCTTCGAGAATATTCGGATTTGGAAATTGTTGACAAATTTCAAGAAAATGTTTCAAACAATTGTAGAAAATGTTTTCAAATCTCGACGCTGTGTTGGTTTAAATAATTTCGCGCTTTTCTTATCTGAGCAACGGCAATCAGTTAGAGTGGCTAGCAGGATGTGCGTACTAGCGTTAGGTTGGAAGTTCGATTCACAAGCCTCTATTTTTTCTACGTTTTCATGTAGCGTGGTTCGGAAAAAATATTGCAAAAAAAAGATGGGCCGGCCCAGTCTGGCCGCAGCCACCATCCCGGGTTCCATCCGCAACGTCGACGATCCCTGTTTAGTTTAAAATAGACCGGGATTAGATAGTTCGGCGTGCTAATTTCAGGGATTTGAAGTTCAGGGTTCAATTTAAGTTTGGTCTACAAGTTCAAGGTTTGTTTTGGACTTTTTCCTATGTAAAAGAATATGCTACACTTTGTTTAGTTTATATAAGTGAGATGGAGAAGTAACATAGTTTTGCATTATCACTCCCAAGTTTTGTACACAAAATTTTCCAAGTTCTCCACTAGAGGGCACGATCGGATGGCGGGGAGTGCGCTAGGCAGACAACAGCGTGAGGCGCGGATCAGATGGTGCGGAGCGTGGATGCCCCTAGGAGGCGGGCAATTCACCATCCTTTAAAGGAGTAATTGCTGCCAAAGTAAAGATACTTAATGTATTTGACCCAACTTTACATATCTTCATGGCCTACTAAACCAACCAACGAAATGGTGAACCGCTGGTTCGACTGTTTGAAAACCTTAACCGACAACATCACCAGTTCGGTTTTTTTAAACCACAAAATTAGGGCACCACCGGCGATGGATTTGGAGGAGCCATGACGACCAAGATGGCGAGCCAGCGTCCTCTGATGACCTGTTGCATCCTCGGGCCTAAAAGGGCGACCAAGATCATTTCTCATGGCAATGATGTCGTGTGGTAGGTAGTGCTGCTTCAAGATGGTATCTGCGGCGAGCAGCTATAGAAGTTTCGTGGACCAAGGGGTCCCGTCCCCATCATCAGCGGGATTGGAGTCGTCGGGAAGTAGCTTTTGACCTGAACGCGTTTTCACGTTCTGTCCAGGGTCTTCTTTGTTAGTTCTAGGGACCCCTTTGTTATTTCTTTTTCTCGTAGGGTCCTGTGTGTAAGATGTAGATGTTGTATGCCACGACTTCAAGTTTTTCAATAAAAAAACACAAAAAAGTAATGAAGCATCTGGGGCCTTGGTTCCCCGCAACTCAGCAACGGATGGATGACGCAGTAAATATAAAGACAGAAATATCCGAGGCGAAGCCCGTCTTCCGCATCAAGAAAACGGAGAAGCGCCTTCAGGAAGAAAAGGGAAAAGGAAAACGAGAAGAGCAGTCCATCTTCTTGGGCCGCAAGCCGAACTGAGAGGCGCCGTCCAAGCACGCACAAATACGCACGCATCTCCCACCAAGTTCTCGATCGAACCGGCGGACCCCGTTAAACCCTACACCCGCAAACCCCCCACCGAAACCATGGCCGCCGCCGCCGCGAAGGTCGGGGCCGCCGTCCTCTCCGCCGGGGCGGCCTTCGCCGCGTCCTCCCAGAGGGTGAACGCGGAGGGCGGCTCGGGGTTCCGCTTCCCCGGCTTCTCCTCCCCCGCGCCCGCCCCCGCCCCCGCCCCCGCCTCAGGCGCGCCGCCGCCCGCCGCGCCGGCTGCGGAGGAGGCGCCGCCCAAGCCCCGGAACGACAACCCGCGGACCACCGCCGCGGGGTTCGACCCCGACGCGCTGGAGCGCGCGGTCGAGCTGCTGCGCGAATTCGAAAAGAGAGATGACGCTGATGTCAAAAAGGTAGGTGTTCCGAGGGCCGGGGGGAGCCTCAGTTATGTCTGTGCTTTGGTTCTGACGTTGGCACATGGTTGTGCAGTCGTTCGCCCATGCTAACAAGCGGGAGGAGACGCGGCAAGCGGAGTTCGCTGCAAGGAAGGCCGATTACCTGAAGGAGGCCGCGCAGATCGAGCTCGTGAGATAACTTTCTGTCATCTCGTTGTTTGTCATAATCCTTTGAACGAATTGGCATTAGACTCGCACTGTTGCAAGAGTTGGCAAATATCTTCAGATCGTTTTCAGGCATTTCAATATCACGAGCTGTCGGATTTCGGTGTACATTACTGCTAGTACTTTCCGTTCCATTTTACTCGTTGGTTGTATAGCGATAGTCTAGACCAAGCAAGGGGCATATGCAATTTACTAGGTGTTATCCAAGAATGGAAGAAAAGGAGAAGAAAACTCAGGTCCAATGGTGTACTCTTCAATGAGTTAGGGGATGCCACACACAATAATCGCCGATCTTTCAGTGGCACACACACGAAAAAGAAACTGCTATTTATGTACTATTCTCTTGCGTCCCGGTAGTTCGCATGGAGTTTTTGGTACTTAGTTGCGATGCACATATATGTTTGCTACTTATAATCCTGTAGATACCAACTGCTTGACTGAAACCAAGTTCTACTGCATCCTATTTCATTACATGTCGTAAATGTTTCAGATCATGCCCATTTATATGTATTTTACTAAACATATATCTTCACTGCTAAATTTATTTCTTGTATATTTGTGTGTTTATGTGGATGTTGCATTTTGTCACATTTGCAGGAGAGGACACGTGTAGAGTATGAAGAGAAGAAAAAACTTGCGCAAAGTCAAGCTGAAATAAAGGCACAAGTAGCTCGATATGAGGATGAGCTACGAAGGAAGAGAGCGCAGCATGAGCATGAGGCACAGAGGGCAAGAAACCAGGAGCTCGTGAAGATGCAAGAAGAATCTGCAATTAAGCTAGAGCAGCTGAGACGCCAGAGTGAAGAGGAAATCAATGAAATACGGAGACGGACAGAGAAGGAAAAGGCACGTATAGAGCAGGAGACTATGAGACTGCAAAAAATGGCAGATGCGGAGGCGAAAGCACTTGAACTGCAACTGTCTGAAGATGTGAAACGGCGATTGCTTATTGAGCGGGCAAATGCTGAGCGGGAG
Source organism: Triticum aestivum (assembly GCF_018294505.1). Classification (NCBI taxonomy): domain Eukaryota; kingdom Viridiplantae; phylum Streptophyta; class Magnoliopsida; order Poales; family Poaceae; genus Triticum; species Triticum aestivum. Next base: position 371,728,302 of record NC_057811.1, read on the forward strand.
AAGTGGGTCCAAGCAATAAATACAACTTTTGAGCATATAGGAGGTATACCTTAGCAAGTTGCTATTTCCACATGCTTATTGAATATAAACATGTGAATTTCTTGGATGTTTTCTACTATAAGCTATTTCTACATGTTTGGATCGCATATGTTGAATGGGTAAACCATTCCAAAATTATGGCCTTAAGTTTAAACCTAGGGCAAATTACCCCAGGTGAATCTTTAGCACTTACTCTGTCTAGAAATAGATATGTTTCAGTGCAATTAGTAAGGAGTTAATTGCAGAGATCACATGTTTTTAGACGAAAAGAGATCACATGTTCCCTTCTCTTATTCCCTCAAGTGTGCACGAATTAATCTCTAAGCTCACATGTTCTCTTTCTCTCTAATGAATCACATGCACGCTGCTCATTTCCCATGCATGCTCTGTTGGAGTGCAGCTTCAACTTATCCAATGTGATTAAGATATCCCTGAGAAGTAGTTCTGGCATTATAGGAGAAGTGGAGTTAGAAGTGCGTATAATTGTAAAACTACCTACATATTTGGATAATATGAGATGGTAAACACCAGATATGGAGCCAGTAATTTGGACACGCGGGAGCCAAAGAGATAGCAATCCCGGAAGAAATGCATTATATCAAGTGTCAATTGACATAGTGCCGCAACATATGTTTGGCAATAATGTTGAGCCGTTGTGAGCATCACCAAATCAAGACTGGTAGCAGACTAGTTGACAAAACAATCATAGTGGTGGCAGGCTGCCTTTCTTCACTTACCCTAGTGCCGAATGACAAACCATTTATCTAGTCTTTTGTTGTCTGAGCACTCGGGCCTGCACGGACTGGATCTGAGTGTCTAATAGTGCTGCAGTGCTATAGGAAATTCCGGTCTAACATTTTTATTTTGACATTTTAGGTGGTCTCCGGACGATATTAACTGATCAGAATAAGCTAGTAGTAGCAGTTGGAGGCGCAACTGCACTTGCAGCTGGGATTTACACAACAAGGTAAAATTCATAATTGTACTCTCTATGTTTGAACTTCAGACATAGCGATTGGTAAATGACCATAAATTGAAAGGTATGCTCCAAGTGTATCTTGACCTTGTAAACTAAGGAATTAATTGCTTGAAACTGCTGTTGTGCATCCACTACCATAAATTGAAAGGTATGCTCCAAGTGTATCTTGACCTTGTAAACTAAGGAATTAATTGCTTGAAACTGTTGTTGTGCATCCACTTGATTGCAAGTTGCAACTTCTAAAATGTACTCTGTAATTCACAATTTAAGTCCTTCTAGAATTTTTACCAATTCAGTCATTTCTAGGTTTGACCATCTGTAAAGAAGGAATTACTGTCATTCATGATATCAAATTGATATTACTAGATTCATCATGAGATATTTATGTGAGGCAACCTAGTTGCGTACATTGAAGACAAAATGACTCACATTGTGAATCTATGAGACCATTTTGTGCCACAATAATACTGGAAGCTATTATATTTCGTTGGATTCTTGTAAAAATTATAAAGCAGTATTACTGAATACTGATTGCTCTGCTACCGTCAATCCACTGTTCTTCATTTCATGTGCCTTGGCCCTTCTGGTGAAGCTGTTTTGTGTCAAAATAAACATAGTTCTTGACCTTCTTATCCTTTATTGCTGAATCCAATCTTGCTTTCTTTAGCCCCAACAACACAAATTACATTTTGTAGTTATATTTATATTTTTCATTTGTGCATGTGATGTTCTTATACAATTAACGCATTTGCCTCCAGGGAAGGTGCAAGAGTAGTCTGGGGTTATGTTGACCGTATTCTGGGTCAGCCATCACTGATCAGAGAGTCATCGCGAGGGAAGTATCCTTGGTCCGGTGTCCCTTCACGTGCTATGAGTACTGTGACTAGCAAACTGAAAAATGGGAGCAATCTGGGGAAGGATGGGAAAGGTTTTGGTGATGTTATTCTAAATCCATCTCTTCAGAAGAGAGTGAACCAACTAGCTAATGCCACCGCAAACACGAAGCTTCACCAAGCCCCCTTTAGGAACATGCTTTTCTATGGGCCTCCTGGCACTGGGAAAACAATGGCAGCAAGAGAACTTGCTCGCGAATCTGTAAGTTACACAAGCCAATTCCCTGTGAGCACTAATGCAATAATTTGAAATATTATTAGTTCACTAACATTATAACCATTTACAGGGACTAGATTATGCACTGATGACTGGTGGAGATGTTGCACCATTAGGATCGCAAGCAGTAACCAAGATTCATCAGTTATTTGACTGGGCAAAGAAATCTAATAGAGGTTTACTCCTCTTCATTGATGAAGCTGACGCTTTCCTGTGCGAGTAAGTGATAGTCAAATCTTCAGACTACTGTTTGTTAACTAGATTCCATGATATCATGTGATTTTGCAGCATTTGATATTTCATAAAGTATTTGAAATTGTCGTGTAATTGCTAAACATCAGCAGTAGAAGGGGTAGCAATGTGGTGGGCTATTTCTATCCTCTATAATTGTCATGTCGCTTCTTCCTATGTCCGATACCACTGAGATATAGCTGCTCTCAAGTCCTGTACTTCTTGTTGGTAATATGTTTTGCCTTTACTCAACTGTGCAGCATTTGACATTTCTTTAATTCTGCAGACGGAACAAGACATACATGAGCGAAGCTCAAAGGAGTGCTCTGAATGCTCTCCTTTTCCGGACAGGTGACCAGTCCAAGGACATTGTGCTTGCACTAGCAACCAACAGGCCTGGTGACCTTGACTCCGCTGTTGCTGACCGTATCGATGAGGTTCTCGAATTCCCTCTGCCTGGGGAGGAAGAGAGGTCCAAGCTTGTCAAGCTATACCTTGACAAGTACATAGTGAAGGCTGGCGAAAAGCGAAAGGGCTTGTTCAGCTTCTTCCGCCGCCAGCCTCAGAAGATAGCGGTGAAGGGCATCACCGACGAGTTGATCCGGGAGGCTGCCGCCAAGACCGACGGCTTCTCCGGAAGAGAGATCGCGAAGCTGATGGCGAGCGTGCAGGCCGCCGTGTACGGGAGCACGGAGTGCGAGCTGACCCCGGGCCTGTTCCGCGAGGTTGTAGATTATAAGGTCGCCGAGCACCAGCAGAGGAGAAAGATAGCTGGTCATGCCTAGGAGTAGATTGCTACAATGTTCAGTTCGGGAGAGAGTGCCTGGACGGGGGGGCCGGTGATTCACCTGCCTCGTCTTCGCTGATTCTTTTTGCTTTGCTATATCCTGACACCTGGGCGGAATTTTGGAGGCTTACATGTATCAACAACGTGAACATGATGCACTTCACTTCAACAAGCTCGGCATTTTCTGTTCTATTTGTTCGCATATACAGCCTTTGGTGGCATGATTTGATTTACTAATAATATAGTCATCGGCAGTCGCTGTAACTTTGATTGGGCTCTTTGCACCTGTCGAGAAACTCGACCAATATTTAGAGCCTCCCCTTGCGAAATTAAACATAGGGGCATGTTTGTATCAGCAAAATCATTTTTTCTCCTTTTTCTTTTGTGAAGGGAAAGATCCCGGCTTTTGCATCTATGCCGATGCACACAGCCGATCGGCAACATCTCCCTCTTTTAAACATCATTAGACATTTTATTAACACATCGTATTTTATGCAGCGGGTTTAGTAGAAGATTTCTGTGTTACGCAAAGCATATTCTTCTTGGTTGGGTATAAGAAATGATACTCAGAGAACTAAATTACTCCCTCTGTAAACTAATATAATGGTGATCTAAATGCTCATATACTTCCTCCATCTCAAAATAAGTGACTCAACTTTGTACTAACTTTAGTACAAAGTTAATACAAACTCGAGTCACTTATTTTAGGACGGAGGAAGTATTAGATTACTCCCTATGTAAACTACTCCCTCTGTTCCTAAATATAAGTCCTTTTAGAGATTGCACTATAAACTATAGACATATTTTAAAGTGTAGATTCACTCATTTTGCTTCTAAATATAAGTCCTTTTAGAGATTGCACTATAAACTATAGACATATTTTAAAGTGTAGATTCACTCATTTTGCTTCGTATGTAATCTATTGTGGAATCTCTAAAAAGACTTATATTTAGGAACGAAGGGAGTATAATATAATAGTGACCTAAACTACAGAGGGAGTAGTAAACTATAAGGAAGGATCATAGCAGCAGTGCTGCTCAAAATGAATCCAACCAACCCAATTTCGTCTTAAACAAGTAAATGTGATGATGCAAGTGCAGATTTCTTTTCACTTCGTATGCAAAGTGTGTACATATATATAGAAACAATCCACACAAAAGGCTGTTGCTAGTTGCAACCGGAGATTCAACACGGCTGTATCCACAGCTCGTAGCGACGGCGGTGATGGAAGATACAGCAATGTACAGATACAGTGGAGACGGCATCCAGGCTCATTCAGCAGGGCGCTGGCTCTCAGGCACGTCGCACTCGTCAAGCAGCGCCAGGATGTTATGCTCAGGGGCGCTCACGGAGGGCAGTATGGCGCGCCTCCGGACCGCAGACCTCGACCTTGTGGTGCTGCTGTCGGGCTCGAGCTGCAATCCTTCCTTCACGACCGGCAGGTCCGTCCTCGGCCTCCCGCCCGCTGTAGACATCCTCTCTTGCCATATCCTCCCATCCTAGCAACAATCAATGAGTAAAGCCAGTAAGGGACCAATATGCTTGTACTATCTGGTGCTGGGAATATATATATGTAGAGGAAGGTTCAAACTTTCAAGTATATATAAAAGCCGGCATGTCGTCGCAGCTGTATTTCCGCTACACAAGTTCGCTACCATGTTTGTCTTTGTGGTAGTGATATAATATTCTCTCGTAGTTCTTGCTACTTGTAGTGGACTACATGCGTAACACAATACAAACATGCAATCATTCAAAAACAAGACAGAGCATGGCTTACATGCAGTATAGATGGCTCAGGAAGCGGGCATTTCACTGGTTGGTCAAGGTTGACAGGCTCCACAGGGTGCTCCACCGGCTTGAACTCGATGCCGACCTCAATGCCGTGCGGGCTATCTCCAGGATCAGCTGCCGGGTCAGACTCCCCGGTCTCCATGTTGGGCGCCAATGTCTCCACAACCTCCTGCACCATCAGAGCGAAATTCCCCAAATTAGTACTACCAATTTCAGTTCCCAAAACTGTTAACTCACTGGAGCAGTTGGGCACGACAGCCAAGAGGTAACAACTGCTCTTGGATTTACAAAATCAATCAAGAACACTAACTGAGTAGTACAAAATTTAGGATACTAACCTAAAAGGGTTGGATTACATTTAGGATACTAACCTAAAAAGATCAAACTTTCCCCAATATAGCAAAGAATACTCCTTTTTTTCCTGACGAATCAGCAAAGAATGTTATGCTATGATGTTCTCGAATACCTACTCTTCTCCTATACTGCTCACATCATGGATTCATGCTGAGATTGTGAAATCCAAACCTGAGATCGGTTCTGATTAATCCATGTAGACAAGCGCAGCAAGCATATAGTAGGTTCAACTCTATCTTGAACCGTACCGAACAAAATCAGCTAAAGCAGAAATCCTCCCTAAAAGAATCCTAATTTGAAGAACAGGATGAGGAAAGGGGAGGAGCTACCCTGTGTTGGAGACCGCACCATCCACTCATCATGAGACGAATACGAGATCAATCGAAATAGCTCAAATCTGAAACTTCCAGGACCTCGTAGAGCTAAAACAACGCAGCCTTTACATATCGTATCTACAGGCAGATCTCTCCTCTGGGCAAGTAAACTAGGGAGCAAGTAGGAATAGAGTACGGACGGGCACGATAGATAGGAGACAAGAAAGCAGGAGAAGGGGGAGCTCACCACGGCACTCTTGGCGCGGCGGTGGCCGGCGCCGGAAGAGAACCTGGAGAAGATCCCGACCATCGTCCCCGCGGCTGCCGCCAACCGCCCTGGCTCGAAGCTTCGGAAAACTGTTTTTCTTGTGCAGGGGAGCGCTGATCGATCGAGTGATTGACTTGTCGGAGTAGCTTTATCTCCCTCCTTTTTTCCCCATCTGGCCTAAATCGCTAAAACTACACACGAATGTGACGGATTGGTGATATTGGGAAAGTGGGGTATCTCGTTCCTCTATCTATTTATTTTGAGTAAACAATCAGACTTCACTAATTAATACTCTCTCTCTGTAAACTTTTAAACATCGTTAGGAGTAATTAATTAGACATAGTATATCAAATCAAAGAACCCAAATACTCAGTAATGGGACTATCCTAACTAGTACCGCCTCCGTCCCAAAATAAGTGTTTCAACTTTGTACTAATCTCTACTATCTACTCCTGCCGTTGGACCTGTTCCTACCTCCCCTTCGTCCGCCATCGTCCCACTACACATCGCAAGCCTCCTCCCCCGGTTTCCCCCCGACCAAACGAAACCGCATTGCAAACAACGCACACAACACAACAGAAGAACCAGCGAAAACAAACAATTCCAAAGGAAACGCACGCACGTAGCGACCCCTGTCGCCTCTCGTCTCCCTCCTTACTCGGATCACTCTGATCCCGCCTGACATGATCATTAACGCTGCATCCACTGGTTCCACCAACGCCTTGGCATTGTGGTCTTCCCAGCCACCTCTTCACACGCCCCATGATGCCCCAATCCTCATCTCCACGTGCCATGGCCTCTCCCGCTACGTCGCCGTCGCACAATCTCCATCGGCATCCCCTTCTTTTTGGATCCAGGTGCCTGGGTATGCTCGTCCGTAGCACGATGGGCGTTGGAGGGCACCGGCAGGACACAGTGATGTCCTCACAAAATCTCCCCATCTCACATCGAGGGCTCCACATCTCTGGCACACCATGGTCATCGGAGATTTGTCATCTGGGCTCCCAGCGTGGACGCCCCGGGCGGGTCAGCAGAGGTGTGGGCACGACAGAGAGGCTCAAGGTAACAGCGTGGACGGAGGAGTTTGGGGCCGTTGTCCACGGGTTCACCTCCAACACGACGCACAACAACTGCACTTAAGGAGAGGGGTGGCGGCCACAACAGCCTGGAGGTACCAGTAGGGAGATGGCTTATGTGGAGATTCAATTTGACCAACCGCTTCACGCCCTTTCTGCACCATGGCATGATCATCCTCGGCTAGCTCCTAGGTCCGTCATCCCTCCATGCCCGTTAATTCCTCTTTGCTAAAAATTAGTAGACCGCTTTGCTAACATTTAGCGCTAAAACTGAAACATACACACATGTATCTCTACTATCTAAAAAATAGGTAAGGTTCCTTTTCCTGCCGTTGGACCATGTTCCGCCCTCCCTTTCGTCCGCACATCGTCCCACTACACATCGTAGGCCGCCTCCCCCGGTTTTCCCTAACCAAACGAAACCGGACTACAAACAACGCACACACCACAACAGAAGAATCAGCGAAAAAAACCATTCCAAAGGAAACGCACGCACGTAGAGACCCCCGCCGCCTCTCATCTCCCTCCTTACTCGGATCGCTCAGATCCCGCCTGACATGACCATTAACGCCGCCATCCACTGGTTCCCACCAACGCCTTGGCATTGTGGCCTCCCCAGGCACCTCTTCACACGCCCCATGATGCCCCAATCCTCATCTCCACGTGCCATGGCCTCCCCTGCTACGTCACCGCCGCACAGTCTCCATCGGCATCCCCTTCTTTTTGGATCCAGGTGCCTGGGTATGCTCGTCCGTAGCACGATGGGCGTTGGAGGGCACAGACGGGACACAGTGATGTCCTCACAAAATCTCTCCATCCCACATCGAGGGCTCCACATCTCTAGCACACTAGAGGAAGATGAGCGCGGATGAACATCGAAGATTTTTCATCTGGGCTCCCAGCGTGGGTGCCCCGGGCGGGTCAACAGAGGTGTGGGCACGACAGAGAGGCTCAAGGTAACAACGTCGACGGAGGAGTTTGGGGCCGTTGTCCACCGGTTCACCTCCAACACGACGCACAATAGCTGCCCTTGAGGAGAGGGGTGGCGGCCACAACAACATGAGGTACCGGTAGGGAGATGGCTCATGTGGAGATTCAATTTGACCAACCGCTTCACGCCCTTCCTACACCATGGCATGATTATCCTCGGCTAGCTCCTAGGTCTGTCATCCCTCCATGCCCGTTAATTCCTCTTTGCTACAAATTAGTAGAACACTTTGCTAACTTTTAGCGCTAAAACTAAAACATACACACATGTACTAAATGAAAAATTACTTTTCTGCTGATTATTGCAGAAAATTTCTTTCTAGTACTGAAGAAATTAAAATCTCAATCCATTTTCGTGTTTGATTGGAGGCTTCGTTTTGTTGTACTTCTCGCAACAGTAAGAAAAGTGCATAGAGTGGAAGATACATTGAATTGCACTTGTAAGACTATTCATGACGAAATACAACTGCCTAATAAATATATTATCCCCGTAGCAACGCACAGGCAATTGCCAAGTTTAGTATAAATTTTTCTGAAGCTAGTTTAGTATAAAGTTATACTAAGGTTAAGACACTTATTTTGGGACGGAGGGAGTATCATACATGCCAATTAGGCAATTTGTTGAGGTGACATATAGTTAAATGAAGAAAGAGAGAATTGAGTATCATGTTATGACACCATATCATAATAAATTTTATATTACTATGTGTCATGCATGACAATAAATGAGACCACATATGATACTAGTCTATGATACTATACACTGGTATCATATGCATGATATTAGGATATGATACTCCCCACTACAACCAACCTAATGAATACCTTTGATAAAAACTACAAGTCATCCATCTGATTTCGAGAAAGGGGCCTAAGATTTTCTAACATTTTTGCGTGGAACTAAGGCGCTAGAACCAGAACCAATGTTTAGGTTTACCAAGTTTGTGTTGAGTAAATAGGCAGTTTTTGATTAATTTAATCCAGGAAATAATCATGAACATGGCATTGACAGAATTAAAGACATACTGATTACGATCTAGATAAGCACGTACTACATAAACAGTAGACACATCTACACATAATGCTAGTATGGCTAACCCAGAAATAAGCATGAGCGGATAAACGAGTTATGCCCTCTAGTAGGCCAGGCAGAAGTCACGGTGGTGGCAGCAGCGGCGTCCTCGGCAGCCTTCTTGTCGGCTTCGAGTTTCTCGGCGGTGACTCCCTCGGCGTCAGTGGACATGATGACGATGAAGACGATGCAGACGTAGATGACGCAACGGACGTGGACGAACAGTGGCGAGCAGTCACGTAGGAGACATTCCCCAAAATTCTAATCGCCCCTCTCCTGTATAGGATCCGGAGAGGCGGGGTTTCATAGGCCTGCTCTCTCGTCAACCGTGTACGCGATGAACGGCATGGGATCAGCAGCGGCAGCAGCAACAATGGAACGATAGTGGGCATGGAGGCAGATATGTGATCTATTTCGCGTGACGGCTAGGGGTTTGGCCGACGCCTCACATATATAAGCGCGTTAGGGTGGAGAGACATGGGCTGGACCCACGTCCGAGTTGGTAACAACCCACGGTCTGAGACGATGTCTCAGATCGTGGTCCACCTGTCAAAGACTCTCTGTTCCTGACCGACAAAAATAAACGCATAGGTGTGAGCTCAGCTCGACACATTCCTGCAACCAGTGGTGCGTCGTGACGAGGTGTGGCGAGGCGGGCAGCGGAGGGGGAGCGCGCGGGAACCACTTCTCTTCTCAAGCTCCAATAGCATGTGGAAGAGAATCCCTTATAAGGAGGTCCAACTCCTCTCCAACTAGCGGTATGGAACTAAACTTCCCATCACATCCATTGCCATTTAACCCACATGTGCCCTTAAAGATTTTTCTGAAATTGTTAGATGGGCCCTAGGCCCACCCTAATATTTCAACAATGCCCCACCAGATCTCAGAGGCCCATATTGCCCTTTGTTCCAAACACTGCTTTGATATAGCAGTATTTTAGTGGAGACCTATTAAGGTTGAGCTTCACCTAGAGCAAGTAGCAACACTCCTTCACAACTGAACAATGGACTATACCTTGAATTGTCAGTTTGGCATAAAGAAGTTTACCACATGTCTTACTAGTACTAGACTGCCGAAGGCTGACCCCTCGGGTGGAGAATATTAGTCACACTCCTAGCCTATTAATGAGCTTGCTAGAGATCACCCCAATCTCGTAGGCTGTGATCGGCAGTCGGGCTCATATATGTGTGTTCCTCCAAAGATCGCTATGTAGGATATCATCTTACTTGTATAAGCTTTGGAACACATTAAGACAGTAATCAACCTACCATACAATTTCGGAGAGTATTGCATCTTCAACGGAGTGGGTTAGCATAGTTACTCTCCTTAGTTCACCACCACTTGTTTTCCCAAGTCCTACTTCATGGGATCTCCGATAACATAGGTTGGGTTACCACCATGGCAACTCACGTGGGTCTCATACCCATATCCCTCGATGCATTATCTATCACAACACGCGATAGCCCTTTAGTAAAGGGATCTGCCAGATTCTTAGCCATTTGGATATAATCCAACGCTATCACTGCAGAGTTTCTTAATTTTCTGATAGCTTTTAATCTCACTCTTATGTGTTTGTTGGACTTCATGTTGTCCTTTGAACTCTTTACTTTGACAATAACGGTCTGATTGTGACGGTTCATAAGGATAGCCAAAACCGGCTTCTCAACCAATGGCAAGTCCATCAAAAGATCTCGAAGCCATCCAGCTTCGACACTAGACATGTCTAATGTTGTTAATTCTGCTTCCATTGTTGATCTCGTTAAGATCATTTTCTTGCAAGACTTCCAGGAAACAACACCACCTCCAAGATTAAACATATACCCAGTTGTGGCCTTCATCTCATCAGCATCAGAGATCCAATTCGCATCACTATACCCTTCATGTACCGACGAGTATCCAGTACAGTGAAGTCCATAGTTCATAGTAACTTTCAGATAGTGCATAACTCTTTCAATAGCATGCCAATGTACATCACCCAGTTTGGAAACAAAGCGGCTCAGTTTGCTCAAAGAAAACGTGGTGTCACGCCTTGTTGCGCTCGCTAGATACATGAGTGAACCAATAATTTGTGAGTATCTCAATTGATCTTTAGCTGTGCCTTCCAACTTTCTAATCAGCACACTAGGATCATATGGCGTTTGAGATGTTTTTTTTGAGCAAACACAGTGGGGAAAGGCTCCCCACTGTAACTCTATTTTCTATTAATAATGGGTGGTGTTACATGGGTCTGTACAGAAAAGGTACATGATACAAAAGAATTAACAGATTACAATGTATCCAACCAGGATTGCATCCCATCCTTTAAACTAGGTCTTGCTTTCTTGATAATGGTGCTAAAATGCTCTTTGAAACTTGATAAGCAGTGAGTCAAACTTCTATCATTATTGTCAAAGATAATGCCATTCCTGTGCTTCCGTATGCTCCAACACCCTGCTATCATCTTCTCCTTAAAACCCTGGCTTTGTTCTCTGCTTTTTCCCTCCATCAGCATTTCTATAGTATTAAGATCTGTATTCCATTCCATTCCTATTGCAGCCCAGAAATTTCTGCTGAAGTCACATTCAAAGAAGAGGTGTTGTAGGTATTCATTGGGTTCATCATCACATAGGATACACCTCCTGTTTTCTATTTGAAAATTCTTCCTGATTAGTAGATCTCTGGTATTTAATCTATCAAGCAAAAGCAACCAGAAAAAGAATTTTTGTTTGGGCAAGTTGCATGATTTCCAAATCCACTAAAATGGTGGTGCTGCCTTTGGTGGGTTTCCAATAAGATGCAGATAAATCTTTCTGTTGGAGTATTTGTTTCCTTTCCAGAGAAATTGCCAGCAATCTTTATTGTCATTGTCTTGGTGGATGTTGCTTATGATTTCCAACATCTCATTGCTTTGTTGAACAGCCATAGATGACATGGGTAAATGAAACATCTCATAAAAGTTGCTGGTTGAGGAAACGATAGCCGAGGCAACTATACACTCAGTATCTTTAGCAAATGAGTATACATGAGGAAATATGTTCTCTAGAGTGTCTTCATTCCACTTACATTGCCATAGTGAGATGGTGCTGCCAGTAGAGGGGATACATGTAGTCATGCTTTTAAAATCCTGCAAGATAGAACATCAATCTCTCCACCAAAAAGATCCCATCCTTGTAGGATATGAGGGTATAGATCCATGAGAATAATAGTTATTCCATATTAGTTCCACCCAAGGAATATCATGTTTATTAAAAAACTTGAAGAGAAATTTGATTAGAAGAGCTCTGTTTTGAGTTCTCAGATCAAGGACTCCCAGTCCTCCTGCTTTTTTGGGGAGGCAGATAGTATCCCATTTGACCAGACAATCACCCTGATTATTGATCTTGTTACCATACCAAAGAAAACTTCTGCCAGATTTTTCAAAGTGATCTAGGATAGTGAAAGGCACTCTGATGCAACACATTGCATAAATTGGTAGAGCAGAAACCACTGCTTTCCAATGTGTTAATCTACCAGAATATGTCATCAGATTCGCAATACCAGATAATCTTCTATCTAGCCTTGATACCATAGGCATGAGGTCATCAACTTTAGGTCTGGTGGATCCCATAGGGAGGCCCAGGTATGTCAAAGGCATACCTTCTTTTTTACAGCCTAGAATGTTGGCTAATTCAAGTGCTCTGCTGTCAGAAATATTGATTGGTACTAGGGAGGATTTACTGTAATTTACCTTTAGACCTGTAAATTCAGTGAATATAGAAAGAATGTTCATGATCTTTCTCAATTGGGTAGTTTCAGCAGGCAAGATGATCAGAGTATCATCAGCATATTGGATAATAGGGTATCTTCTATTGTTGTTACTTTGTATTGGCAGAGATAATTCACCTTGGGACCATGCTTCATTTACTAAAAGTTGTAACAATTCTGCTACAATAACATATAGGAGTGGTGAGAAAGGATCTCCTTGTCTCACTCCTCTTTTGCATTTGATCTTCTTCCCAGGTACACCATTCATTATGACAGATGCAGATGCAGTAGTTAGGATCTTTTTCACCCATCTAATCCATTTGGTTGAGAACCCCAAGTGATCCATCATGTAATATATAGCATTGTAGTCTACCTTATCGAAAGCCTTTTCAAAATCAACTTTGAAGATCACAATTGGTTTTTTGGACTTGTGACACATATGAATGTACTCAAAACTCCAAGCTAAGCAGTCCTGAATGTTCCTGGATTTTATAAAACCATATTGGTTTTTGCTAATCCTTTTCACTACTTCTTGTTGTGCTCTATTGACCAGTAGCTTGGTAGTTATCTTTATAGGCATGCTGACAAGTGAAATGGGCCTGAAATCATTGGGGTTATCAGGGTTTTCCTTTTTTGGAAGGAGAGCTATGAAAGCAGAGTTCACAGGTTCCAGGGAAATTTTCTCATTGTAGAAATCATCAACAAACTTGTATATATATTCTTTGATAATGTGCCAACACTTTTTCATGAAGAGACCATTAAAACCATCAGGCCCAGGAGCTTTGTCATTAGGCATATATTTAATGATGTTATCAATTTCCTCCTTAGTGAAGATGTTGTCCATAGATTCATCAATCTGTGTCAAAGCAAGATGATCAACATTGAAGAGTTTATTTGTGTTCTCAGTTATACCAATCCTCTCCTTAAAAGATTGCCAAATAATAGCTGCCTTTTGATCATGATCATATACTTCAATGTTGTCAGTGTTTTTGAGGAAAGTGATGTAATTGTGTCTAAAAACCTGAGTAGCAATAGCATGGAAGAATTTGGTGTTTTCATCTCCAAGATTTGCCCATCTTATGTTTGCTCTAATCCTCCAATATTTCCTTTTTGTCTCCAACAGTTTGTTGGTGTGAGTGATAAGTGCTTTCCTGAAATTCCTCTCAGTTCTTGAAAGTTGTCTCTGGTCCTCAATCCCATCAATCAGCTTAACATAGAAGCAGCAATTTTCAATAGTTTTCTTTAGCTGTGAAATTCTTTTGCTCCATGATTTCAGTCCTTTTCTAACAGCTTTAAATTTTGCCACTAGGTTTTTAGCAGAATCAGCATAGTGCATGCTATTGTGCCAGTACTTCTCCACAGTTTCAATAAAACCCTCAAACTTTGTCCAAAATTCTTCAAACCTGAAGATATTGCTTTTAGGGATGTTGCTGTCAATTTGTACTTTGATGGGAACATGATCTGAGGAGATTTTTGCCATAAGGACGTTTGAGATGGTTTACAGTCAGAATATCCAAAATGAATCAAAACCTTCTCAACATAATGGGATTGCAGAAGCGTAATCGCACCCTCATCATCTCTCAGTAGCTTGATGTTCAGCATAACATCAGCCACCCCAAGGTCCTTCATCTCAAAGTTCTGAGGTAAAAATGACTTGACCTCCTCAATGACTTCGAGGTTGGTTCCAAATATCAGTATGTCATCAACATACAAGCACAGTATAACTCCTTCGCCCCCACCATGGCGATAGTATACACATTTGTCAGCTTCATTAACAACAAAGCCAACAGATGTCAGAGTTGTATTAAACTTCTCATGCCATTGATTAGGTGCCTATCTGAAGCCATATAAAGATTTCAGCAACCTACACACCTTTCCTTCCTGGCCATCTATCACAAAGCCATCTGGCTGTTGCATGTAGATTTCCTTGTGTAGCTCCCTGTTCAGGAAAGCCGTCTTAACATCCATCTGGTGGATGAGAAGACCATGCGAGACCGCCAACGAGAGTAATACTCGAATGGTGGTCAGTCTGGCCACAGGTGAAATAAGTATTGAAGAAATTTTCCTCTTCTTTCTGGGCATAGCCCTTGGCCACAAGCCTAGCCTTGTACTTTTAAATCGTGCCATCGGGCCTAAGCTTCTTTTTGAACACCCACTTACAACCCAATGGTCTGCAACCATAGGGACGTTCAATGATCTCCCATGTCCCATTAGCCATGATGGAATCCATCTCGCTACGGGCCGCATCTTTCCATTAGTCATCATCTGGAGATGCATACGCTTCTGAAATAGATGTAGGAGTATCATCCATGAGGCACACAAGGAAGTCATCACCAAAGGTCTTTGCAGTCCTTTATCTCTTACCCCTACCAAGGGTTTCCTCATCATCATCCTCGGGATTTTCATCATGTGATTGTTCATAATATTCCATAGGAATGGCAGGCTCCGGAGTCTCCTCTGATTCACACTAGTCGGATGTGAACCGAGCTGGACTTGGATCATGACTGAGTAGACTTGTGGGCTTTAGTATCCATGTGAGGCCCAAGTGTTGAGCCTGCAACAGATGCCTATTGAAAGAGCATGGTGCCTCCATGTGTGGTTTTTGTAATTGATGATATTCTCTATGGACTAATGGTTGCCTTGAGTTATATTCGTAGGATTTGTCCATAGACATTTCTTGAAGTCCATTTGTTGGTTTCAGGGAGTTTATGTGATGACCAAGGTGCTACTCAATGAATTATTCAAGGATTTGTCGTAGAGAAGACATGATACAAGGTTGATCACGACTAAGTCAAAGAATGAATCAAGTTGATCAACACACAAAACGTACAAGATGTACCATGAGGGATCAAGTGATCCCATGGTAATGGTAGGCATTGTCCATTACGCTTTGTGTACTAACCCATGCTCTACATGAGAGTTCAATGTGGGTTTAGATTGCGGTGTGCAAGTCCAAGTGGAGCATCATGAATAGATCATGCTTGAAGCTTGCCGTCCATTGTGGTGACAATGGACTTATGAAAAGATGTGCCGAAGAGTGGCTCACCCATAGTGGAGTATGGGGGAGCAATCTACTTGTCTTCGTCAAGCCAACGCAATCAAGAAAGGTGGTGAGGAAGTCAAGAATGTCATCATCTAGCTCAAGTGGACTATGTGCAAGGCAAAGGTTTTCCCTTGATAGGTTTTCTATTTTACCGGTTTCATGGTGCTAGTTGGGAGACCGGCTTATAGGATCGATTGCCGTACTATCAAGGGGGAGGGGGCTCTCAAGTGAGTAGCTTGATCGTATCGTTCATAGATAGCTCAAACCATTGCATCCTTGCATCATCTTTCTTGGTTCTTGGTTGGTGTTTCTCTTGTGAGTTTTAGAGCTTATGGTCATGTTCATGAAAAGACCAACACTGGTACAGCGAGGCGCTATACAAACGGTTTTTAACCCCTTTCCGCGACGACATTTGGAACCGTCGCCTAGTGAGTGACTGCGATAGGGGGGTCCTTCCCACACGACGCAGAAACCGTCAGGGATATGCCCTCCTGGCACACACGCTCGGCAAAATGAGGTCGTGTGCGACCGGCGAGCGATCAAATACGGTTATACGTACAGTAGTGCTAAAAAATACAATTATACAGGTGAAATCGTTTCTGGTCGTAAGTACATCCACACAGTCAGTCCCCACTAAACGTTTCCATTCGTATGTACATTCCACACAGTCAATCCAAGGAATACGTTTCCGTTAGTATGTACATCCCACACAGTTAATCCAAGAAGTACGTTTCCGTTTGTATATACATCCCACACAGTCACTCCAAGGAAAACATTTCCGTTCACAGGTACATCACACACAATTTTCTCCATTAAATAGTTTGTGATAGCGTTGCCATTGCACACGATATTAACAATTTTATTGTTTGCGTTATTGAATGCATCACACACGGTGCATAGAAGAAACTATGTGGCAAAGGCTGTCCATCACACACACTTTTTATGTGGTAATCGTTTGCACAAGGTGGCCTAACACAAAAAGTTTTCAAGAGGATGTTGTGTGTGATTGTTCATTGATCCAACACCGTTTATTCCTAGAAACTGTGTGTGTTGCCTGAGGTCATCGCCCACGGTGTTTTCTCAATAACCGTTTGCAATAGAAAAACCCAATTAGCAGGCTAATTGGCCATTAGCAGGATAATTGGCCTATTATTAATAATCAATTTATTAATCTAATTGACATTTCATATTAAGCACGCAATATATTTCATTTCCATATTAAGGAAGTATGATTTCATAATTGTAATACATCAGAGTACAACATCATATAGCTTCAGCACTCAGCTACCCCATTACACAACTGCACCAGCACCAAGTTTCACATGCAACATCTACAACCTTTCGAAATTAGCATCATAGACGGAACATAGACAGATGAATCTCATATGGAAAACTGCTGAAGCGGAAGGCGAAAATTGAGCCTTCATTGATGTTGAAAGTCTTTGCAACTTTAGGCCAGTGCCTGTGGATGATTGACCGTCCATCCTTCGTCCTCTTCAGGAACACTTCAATATTGAACCGTGGGTGTTGTATGAAAACCTTCCTCGCCTCTTGACCATACATGTGGTTTGAGAGGTAATCATCAGTGAACTGCTTTTGAAAGGCCTGAAAACAAGGATATGCATAAATATCTTCTCCAGATTTGAAATGGTGCAAAGGAATTAAAAAGACAAGGTATAACAGTTAGTACCATCCCGTAGTGAACTGATGTCTTCTTCATTGTGCAAACAAAGATCTTGTTGTTTTTTGTCGCTAATTTCTTTATCGTAACAATCTTTCTAAGTGTCTTGACTTGACTGATATTAATGGACAACTCATTTCCACATATGCAAAAAGGGTCAAACAG
The DNA here is from genome assembly GCF_018294505.1 of Triticum aestivum. Taxonomy (NCBI): domain Eukaryota; kingdom Viridiplantae; phylum Streptophyta; class Magnoliopsida; order Poales; family Poaceae; genus Triticum; species Triticum aestivum. Next base: position 371,745,922 of record NC_057811.1, read on the forward strand.
TGTGTCAAAACCTCTGATAGTAGGACCTACATGTGCAAGACCAAATTTTAAAAAACCTAATATTTAAAAACAAGAAGTGGAAAGGTGTGTTATTAACAATAGGCCTAATATTTAAAAAAAATCAAACATAGTCATTCAAACTGTATTGTGCAGGTCTAAGTACACTAGTTATTGGCCCTGTTTGGATCCATGGGTTAGAGTTAGTTTGAGCTAGTTTGGGCTCAAATAGCCCTAAAGTATCCAAACATGAGAGCTAGTTTGAGCTAGTTGAGTCAAACCCACCCAAAACAACTATCCCACCCAAGACGTGTTGATTGGGGCTAGTTCTCCTAGTGCATTTATTATCAATCTAACACTATCATCCAAACACCTCTTTGGCTAGAGTTAGTTCAGGGTTAGTCATTATTGAGTATCATTGTTATTTAGGAAACGTAGGATAGCGTAGGATTTATTCTACCTTGACTTGTACTCCAAGATGACCATGTACTCCTATATATATATGCCAACGGGGCTTAAGCAATACAATCAACTATTTCACCAATCTCTCTCTCTCTCCCTTTTAATTGTCATGAGCTAGAAACTAACTCCTAGCTAAGTTAGAGTATCCAAACAGTGCAAGTGTTAAATCAAATGGAAAGGCGTGTTCAATACTCCCTCCGGTCATTTTTACTCTGCATATAACAATTGTCTGAAGTCAAACTTCATAAAGTTTGACCTTATTTATATGAAAAAATATCAACATCTAGCATGCTAAAGCTATACAATATGAAAATTTAAGTCATGACACATGTACTGATATTTATTTCATATTGTGAATGTTGGTATTTTGTTCTATAAAGTTGGTCAAACTTTAAGAGGCCTGACTTTAGACAAATCTCATATGCGAACTAAAAAGATTCAGAGGGAGTACAACATGCTTAACAGCAACCAAATATAGTCATTCATAGAGCTATTGTCTTGGTATTGACGAAATTGAACTGCAAAGTTCATACTAGCACATATAGAACATCACACTATTAATAGCTAAAATAAACAAGGCATACTACGAACAACCAAAGATGGTAATTGAAACTGGACATATGCTAACTACAAACAACCGAACAACCATAAACCCTAGAAATAAACAAGGCGTAATGCAAACAACCTAATATAGCAATAAATATTGGACAGGTTCTCACTACAAAAGGGGTTTGGGAAAACAAATCATGGGTTTCCTCACTTGTCACAGATTGGCTCCTCCTCGTGGTCGCCATCGATGAGGCCTGACTTGCCAGCTGAGGATCCTAGGCCAGCGTCACAGAACATGTCCTTCAGAAATGAAAAAGGGGCTCCATGGCGATGAAGGATGGCAAATTGTTCATAACGAGCCACAGGAGATCAGCGGCAGGGCCATCGATGAGATCGACGGCTGTCGAACCCGAAGGGTTGGTGATGGGCAACTTAACCTTTGACATAACCCACGTCAAGCCGTTGGTGTCGGCGACCTCGATGTCGTGGCCGGCGTCCGCGACATGCAAGAATACTCCAGCCCGCTGATCGAAAGGCTCAATCCAGGTCCAGTCATCGTCGTCAGCTTCCTCGTCGGCCACCTCACCGACGTCGGGCGAAGAGGCCGCGGTAAAGCTCTTTTGGGCCATTCGCTCCTCGAGCTCCCCAGGAAGTGTAGCCGGGCTTAGGCTGCGACGCTCTGGAGTGGGGGAGGGGGTGGGGATGGGGATCTCTGGGAATGGGGGTGTTTCGCAGGCATCATCTAAGAAACTCAGGGCGGCGAGGGTATGTATATCGGTGGGTAAACTGCACGGGCAGACCGGCAGAGGTTGATGATGGAGGCAGCGCGGCGGCGACGACGACCTAGCTAGGTTTGGAGCGAGGGAGGAGTGGTGTGTATGTGTGTGAGCGGGGGATTTGGGGTGTGTGTGTGGAGGGGTCCAAGGTGGTGTTTGAGGAAATGCCGCGGGTACTGAAAATTTTACTAGTCGGGAGTAAAATGGCGGGGCTACCAAAAATTTGGATCAAGAGATTGAAGTAGAGCGGGGCGGGAGTAAAATGCCAGGGGGAGTAGATATTTTCGAGAGGGGGAGGGAAGCCTCGTGGAGCCCAATCTACTATGATCATGTGGGTGACAGGGGCAGGGGCGCGGCACACGGGTTGTCCTAGGGAACCATGTCTGTTTCGTACCCGATCGCAGACGGTTGCTGCGTCCGACTCGTCTGCTGTTTATAAATTTGGCCAAAAAAATGCGGGAAAGGGTCAGAACACGAACACACTTGCATGTGGACCAAATATATGTATGAAAATGGTGGTTTGATGTTCAAATACCCAATGCACAACTCACCTGTCGCACAAAGCGCACGTTATTATTGCTAGCCCCCCCCCCAAACACACACACTTCGTGTTGCCGGGAGGGGAATCCTAGCTATGAACACATGCCCCCCAAATAGCTAGGTCTGACATCTCACCGTACCGTAACACAAAACCAAAAGGAGTATATCAAACCCCCTCCCCCCTTTGCTTCCGGTTAAATGTGGACCGTGTGCGAGCCCACAGATGTGTTCTTCTGGCATTACCAAATCACAAATTTGATGTGGCACATGTGCATCGGAAATTAACCGGGCATCCCTGACCCCACGTAGGTTCATCTAGTACGAAGTAGTACTGTGCCCCCTTTGCTTCCGATCAAATGTGGATCGTGTGCGGGCCCATAGATGTGTTCTTCTAGCGTTACCAAATCACAAATTCGATGTGGCACATGTGCATGGCAAAATTAATCAGGCATCCCCGACCCCACGAAGGTTCATCTAGTACGAAGTAGTACTGTCCCCCCCCCCCGCACACACACTTTGAGTCGGTGGGAGGGGGCATCTCACCAAGGTGTATTGTAAGACTGACCAAGAAGAATCACCACCTTGGTCGTATAACCTCTCTTGTTTGTTGGGTCAAAGTCATGCATTGACGTTCCACACGCGGCACCACAATATAGGCTAGTTTGTCGCCGATAACCACTTGAGGGAGTGCCTGAAGACAACCACTGTGTGCATGTGGCCCAAACATATGTATGAAGTGTCATGTGGTGTTTGAATATACCCAATGCACAACTTTGATGTGGCCGCGTGCTTTTGGAACCGGAAAGTCCCCACATGGAGCGAGGGTTCACGACGCATAGTATACTATATACATATAGGGATTCATGTGTATGCAAGCCCTCGAACTTAGGTCTCGAATCTCACCATGATTGACGTACGACTATACAGTAACGCGAACCAAGAGAAGAAGAATCCACCCTAGTAACCTCTCTAGCGTTGTTGGTCGAAGTGATGGACGTCCATGCGGGCCCACGAATATATAGGCCGTCGATGATAACCAAGCGAGGGAGAGTGTCCAAAGACAACCACTGCATGTATATATGTGCCCCAAACATATGTATGGACATGCGTGATGCATGCATATATGTTTGAATACCAAAAGCACAACATTTTGATGTGGCGCATGCATGCGTCGGAAAACGCACAGTCCCCACACAGATCTGGTTCATGATGTGTCGCGTGCTCACCCCCCACTTCGACCCGGTGGGAGGGATTCGTGCGTACACATGCGCGTGAAGTATATAGTTGCATGTACCGAACCGTATAAGACAAACCAAAATTTAATCCCCTCCTAATTATAAGTCAAATTAACCTCTATCGATGTCGGTCGAAGTGATTGACCAAGCAGGCACACAGAGATGGACGAAGCATCTCGCTGATAGCCCCGTGAATGAGTGCTAGATGACAACCGCCATTGCTTGCTTGTGGGCCAAACACATATATGGAGATGTGTGGTTGTGATGTTTGAATACCTAATATATATGCAGAACTTTGATGTGGCACCTGCCTCGGAAACCTTTAAGTCCCCCACACGAGCCGAGGTTCATGACACATAGTATATATATGTTGCCCCCTCCCCTCTTCGACGCGTAATATATACTCCTACATACCGTTACACAATCCAAAAATAATCCTCCTTGTTCGTCAAATTACCTTTCTCGTTGTGTCATATATTAGATGGACGACGACCTTGCGGGTCCATGGAGGGAAGAGTCGCAGGCGAATGAGTGACAACCATCATTTGCACGTGGCCCAATGTCTTGGTGATGTTTTTAATACCCAATATGCAAAACTTCTTTGCGGCACTTGCCTCGGAAACTGAAAAGTCCCCTCACGGAGCTCGATCGATTCATGACGTGTGTGTACGTAGTATATATGTGTTGCCCCGGCCCCCTCCTCCCCTCTTCGACGCGTACTATATACTCCTACCGCAACACAACCCAAAAATAAACCTCCTTGCTGGGTCAAAGTGAAGGAGGACAACCTCGTGGGCCCACAGATGGAAGCATCGCACGCGAGTGAGTGTCCTATGACGCGTAGTATTGCCCCCGGCCACCCTCTTCAACGTGTACTATATATATATACTCCTACCGTACGTATAACAAAAACCAAAAAATGACCATCCTTCTTGGCCAAATTAACCACTCTCATCGCATGTCATAGTGCTAGACGACGACTTCGCGGGCCCACGCGAGTGAGTGTCCTAGGATCACCGCGTGCATGTGGCCCAAAGATGCATGTCAAACTTTTTCTGCAGCAAACATGCGACCAAAGGAGTTTAGTGTTGAAAAATGAGAAAAATAGATAACATCTATCCGTTTTTTATACATTGATTGATTTCCCAGGGATTTAAATGTGCAAAAATCAAATTTGATCTACATGAGACCCGTGATAGTGCACGAAAATGGATTGCAAAATCATATGTGTACGTGTCCCTGGGTGCATGTTTAGTCCCCATGCAAGAAATTTCTAACATCTAGAATCTTGATTTTAAAATCCAATAAATCCAAAACTAAGTTGAAATTCATGAAACTTATCGTGGTGTCATATGGACACCAATAGACTGTGATATTTTTCTTCAAATTTGAGACAAGTTTTGATATAATCTTCTTACATACAAGAAATTATAAATAATCAACCAATATCGCAAACGAACTCTTTATTCAAACCGTGTGCTTTAGACCAACAAAATGTAAGTGCAGTGCTTCGGTTAAGCAATAAAGTGGCAAAATTAATCATCAAAAAGGAAAAACCAATATAATATGTGCCGCACACGCGCCCCGTGTGCCGTACGGGCACGCGTGAGTTGACAAGACGCATGCTAGCAGGCCGACCGGGAGGCCGAGGCATGCGCGTGTTCGCCACACTCTCACCGTGGGGCGTGCTAGTAGCTGTGTGAAATGACGGTAGGCGTGCCAGCAGTCTTCTGCGCAGGCTCATCGGGAGGCGAGCCAGTTCTTTGACCGCCGCCCACCTCGCTCCCACTACTCCATATTAATGGCGCGCCCGATCCGCGGCCGCACACCCACAGTTGTCACCGCTGCATGGAGTGTATTAGGATTTTGCCGAAGCGCACCATCGGCTGGTGAAGCACCTGCGCAATGCATGAAGGTGGGCACAGAGGTTGCTGACACCGCCGACGAGGTCTCACGCGGGCAACAGCGCGACCTTGACTTCGTCGCCGTCGTCGTGCCTCCCCAGCCAGAGCCGGAGGTCCACAGCTACTCCGGCAATGACTCCGACTCCGACGGAAAATCGGTTAGTCCCTCCCTTTTGTTGGGAACATAAACCCTTGGTTATGTTCACCTAGTCCGTGAAATCAGAGTAAGATTCGTGTAGTGTATTGATTGTTTGAATGGTATCTATGGTTAGTGATTAATTTTTTGTTCTGTACAAATGATTTTTTTGCTAATAATCCGACTAGGGTTAGCGTGCGTGCTAATAATTCTTAGCCAGAACTTGAGAATTGATTTTGAATGTCCTACATATATGTTTGTGCCCTTTTTTTCTTCCAGATCTTGAGAATTGATTTTGAGTGTCCTACGTGTATGTTTCTGCCTTTTTTCTTCCAGATTGCTATGTACACAGATGGGGCTCCGGCCAGCAGTGCCGCCAGCTGTAGATCCTGCACCCGGCAGTGCGGGCAGAAGCGGCCTCGCCCCCTTGATCTGAGGAACCCGTAGAATATCGGGCGGACCGCATCAGCGATCTCCCGGACGCCATCCTTGGGGAGATCATCTTCCTTCACCCCACCAAGGATGGCTGCCGCACACAGGTCCTCGCATCTCGGTGGCGCACTCTATGGCACGCCGCACCTCTTAATCTCGTCTGTCGCCGGCTATCTGTCCTTCATGATTTTGAACTCCACGGAGCCATCATCTGCTCCCATGAGGGCTCCGTTCAACGCCTATGCATCTCGGCATGCTGCCTACTGCACATACCCTTCACGGTGAATGCCTGGCTGACATCTCGTCAATTCGAAAAACTCCAACATCTTGAGCTCTACCATTACTATGCAAATAGCTGTCCACCAAGCGTTGTAGCTGTGTCCTCACCACCAGTGTCCATCTCATGGTTTTCCTCCTCTCTCCACACCACCACCCTGGCCCGGTGTCATCTACCAGACAATCTGGCACAAATGCTTCGACTCCCACTGCTAAAAAAAACTCGCGCTTGTGGTGGTCGATCTGTCGGAGGCGTCACTGCACAACAACATCCACTCCTGCTTCCCTGCCCTGGAGCGTTTGCTGCTTGTTTTTGGAAAAGAAATCCGTATCCATTGTCTCCAAATAAAGTCGCCTCACCTTGTAAGCATTGGAAATTTGCTTTAAAGGAGAGGAGCTCATCATCAAAGACACCCCTTCACTCCAAAGACCGCTTCTTGATTATCGCTATGCACCTTCACAAATAACTATGGTCTCTGCACCTAAACTGGAGACCTTGGTTGTAATTCCTGATCTGTTTGAAGGTTACAAGATGGTGGTTGGCTCCACACTTATTCAGGTACTGTATATTATCATCAACACTTTTGTAATCATAAGCTACATTTTTCATTTGTGTGCGTAAGTTTTATATCATCAGCACTTTTGTAATCATAAGCTGCACTTTTCATTTGTGCGCATAATCTTTATATAATATTGGAGTACGCTTTTGGTACTAATATTATGTTCTATGCTCAATGAAGAGTTTGTCCATGGGTACCCTATCAATGGTGTTGGATTCTGTCAAGACCTTACATATCAATACATGGTGTTTTGAGTTGAACATGGTTATCAGCTTGCTGCGATGCTTTCCATGTCTGGAGAATTTGTATATACAGGTGATGATATCAAGCACATTGATATACTTTACTAGAACTAACCGTTCAGCTATACTATTTTTTAGACATTAACTGTTTTCAGTCTTCATGTCTATTTAGGCTAAAGGACATGGACAAAAAGGTATAACCAATCGGTGGCATAAGAAGCACCGGGATTTTCTCATTTCTCATGACATTTGTTTGAGGACAATAACGCTGCAAGGATATGCATCCAACCAAGCAAACACTAGCTTTGTTACATTCTTCCTGTTGAATGCGAGAGTACTATTGTCCACGAGGAATAAGTTTTTGGACAGACACTTTCTCATGGATGGACACGTTGAGCAGCATAAAGAAGTTTCAGGTGGACAAAAGGGCTTCTGAACGTGCTCGGCTTCTATTTACAACAACTTGTTATCATGTACCAGTAGATTTTCTGGTCCAGGATCTCGATTTTCTGGATCAGACCGATCCATTTCACTGTGACTGCTCAAAACTTTGGTTGAGTTAGTTGTTATTGTCTTGTTCAATCTGGATTTTGTGTAAACCTGATGAACAATTAACCATCGTGCTTTTGTACCTTATGTAAGCTGGGGTTAGATATTGCTGCCCTTTTCAACTCAGCTTTGACCCATATTTTCTTTCATACAAACCAGAGCTTCTATCAAGAAGCCTCATGGTTCAGAGAGCGAACTTGGTCACATGATCTGGCCGAGAAACGACACACGCTGTATCTTCCCGCCTTGATTTATTTTACAGAGGCACCATGCAACTGTGCTAAACATATGAAATTATTCAGGGTTCATTTCTCCTTTTTATACATTGATTTTCCTAGTCATTTTTAACAAATAGCCACCACGTTGTTATCGCAAATGGTCGTATTACTCAAACCGTGGGCATTTCAACTAACCATTTACTACCGCGGGCAGCTATTTGATTAGGCGGGACGACTGTGAGCAGTCCTCCGTTCTCATCTACAAGCACCGCCGCCGAGGATCACCGCCTGCTGAGAGATGGAGGACGAGCCGGCCAACAAGCGGGGGCAGGTCGAGCCAGAACCGCAAGAGCCTCCGGCGAACATGGACTTCATCAGCAGCCTCCCTGACGAGATGTTGGTAACCATCATATCCCACCTCCCCATCAAATATGGCGTGCGAACCACTATACTCTCACGACGGTGGCGCCCCCTCTGGTGCTGCACCCCCTGGAGCTCATCGTCGACCACGAGTTCTGCAGCGGGGAGCAGCAACGCCTGGACGCATTGTCCCACATCCTCGACATGCACCCTGGGCTGGTCAGATGCCTTGCTATCGACAGGCTCAATCCCCACAACAAGACCGAACCCAGGTTGCACTACTGGTTCCTATCCCCTGCCCTGGATCGACTCAAGGAGCTCAGCCTTCATGCTAGACGTCCTTGCTCACTACCGCCATCCGTGTTCCACCTCGCGCCCACGCTGCACTGCGCTACATTCAGGCGGTGCATTTTCCCCCGGATCCATGCCGCGCGCGCTCTTCATCTCCCTAAACTTAAGCACCTCGAGCTCATTGCCGCCCTTATCTTGAAGGAGGATTTTGAGCGCCTGCTCGTCGGCTGTACAACGCTTGAGTACCTTTGTCTTCATGTGATGGATGGATTTAGTAGCCTCCACATCACCTCATCGAATGTCTGTGCGATTTATGTGCATTGCTGGCGCTGTCCAAGGCTGTCAATTGAGGTGTTTCACGATATTGTCATTGAGAATGCGCCTTTCCTCGAGAGATTGTATGTACATGATAAATTAGGTCTAGCAAGAATCAGGGTCATGCACGCACCGAAATTGACAGTGTTGGGCTATTCGTGTCCTGAATTCAACGAACTTGTTACTGGATCATTTCCGTTCAGGTACAACTGTCTTCTTCTTCTCCTTCTTATATTTTATTGGACATCACATTTTATCTAATTGTTGTTGATCTATATGCTTGCCTGTCATCCAGAAAATGATTCCCACAAGCTTGACCCGGCTGATGACCCACAAGTATAGGGGATATATCCTAGTCCTTTTGATAAGTAAGAGTGTCGAACCCAACGAGGTGCAAAAGGAAATGACAAGCGGTTTTCAGCAAGGTATTCTCTGCAAGCACTGAAATTATCGGTGACAGATAGTTGTATGATGAGATAATTCGTAACGGTAACAAGTAACAAAAGTAAACAAGGTGTAGCAAGGTGGCCCAATCCTTTTTGTAGCAAAGGACAAGCCTGGACGAACTCTTATATAAAGCAAAGCACGCTCGAGGACACATGGGAATTGTTGTCAAGTTAGTTTTCATCATGCTCATATGATTCACGTTCGTTACTTTGATAATTTGATATGTGGGTGGACCGGTGCTTGGGTGCTTCACTTCCTTGGACAAGCCTCCCACTTATGATTAACCCCTCTCGCAAGCATCCGCAACTACGAAAGAAGAATTAAGATAAATCTAACCATAGCATGAAACATATGGATCCAAATCAGCCCCTTACGAAGCAACGCATAAACTAGGGTTTAAGCTACTTTCACTCTAGCAACTCATCATCTACCTATTACTTCCCAATGCCTTCCCCTAGGCCCAAATAATGGTGAAGTGTCATGTAGTCAATGTTCACATAACAGCACTAGAGGAGAGACAACATACATCTCATCAAAATATCGAACGAATACCAAATTCACATAATTACTTATAACAAGACTTCTCCCATGTCCACAAGAACAAATGTAACTACTCACAAAGCATATTCATGTTCATAATTAGAGGAGTATTACTTATCATTAAGGATCTGAACATATGATCTTCCACCGAATAAACCAACTAGCATCAACTATAAGGAGTAATCAACACTACTAGCAACCCACATGTACCAATCTGAGGTTTTGAGACAAAGATTGGATACAAGAGATGAACTAGGGTTTGAGAGGAGATGGTGCCGGTGAAGATGTTGATGGAGATTGACCCCCTCTTGATGAGAGGATCGTTGGTGATGACGATCGCTTCAATTTCCCCCTCCCGGAGGGAAGTTTCCCCGGCAGAATAGCTCCGCCGGAGCCCTAGATTGGTTCTGCCCAAGTTCCGCCTCAAGACGGCGACGCTTCATCCCGAAAGCTTCCTCCTTATTTTTTCCAGGTCAAAACACACCATATAGCAGAAGATGGGCATCAGGGACCTGCCAGGTGGCCCACAAGGTAGGGGGCACGCCCAGGGGGTAGGGCGCGCCCTCCACCCTTGTGGATGGTAGGTGGCCCCCCTCTGGTACTTTCTTCGCCCAATATTTTTTATATATTCCAAAAATATTCTCCATGAAGTTTCAGGACTTTTGGAGTTGTGCAGAATAGGTCCCTAATATTTGTGCCTTGCCAGCCCATAATTCCAGCTGCGGGCATTCTCCCTCTTCATGTATACCTTATAAAATTAGAGAGAAAAGGCATAAGTATTGTGATATAATGTGTAATAACAACCCATAATGCAATAAATATCAATATAAAAGCATGATGCAAAATGGACGTATCAACTCCCCCAAGCTTAGACCTCGCTTGTCATCAAGCGAAAGCCGAAATCAAAAAATATGTCCACATGTTTAGAGATAGAGGTGTCGATAAAATAAAATACGGACATGAGGGCATCATGATCATCTTTAGGACAACAACATATATTGTCATATAATTTCTTATGCCAAAGTAACAATTTATTCACAAGGTAAAGTATGAATCAGAAACTTCATTGAAAACTAACAAACTATGATCTCAGTCATTGAAGCAGTTGCAATTTATCATAACATCGGAAAGAGTCAATATAAGAGCTTTTCAGCAAGTCCACATACTCAACTATCATTTAGTCTTTCACAATTGCTAACACTCACGCGGTACTTATGGGTTCAAAGCTTCAATCGGACACAGAGAAAGACATGGGCTTATAGTTTCGCCTCCCAACCTTTTACCTCAAGGGTAATGTGAACAATAATACTTTATGAAAACCTACATCCGAGTGGATATATATATCCGGATCTCTCCAACACATAGTGCTTGCCAAAGGAAAAAGTGTAAAAAGGAAAGGTGAAGATCACCACGACTCTTGTATAAGGGTACAAGATAAAAGTAAATGATAGGCCCTTCGCAGAGGGAAGCAGAGGTTGTCATGCGCTTTTATGGTTGGATGCACAAAATCTTAATGCAAAATAATGTCACTATATATTGCCGCTTGTGATAAAGAACTTTATTATGCAGTCCATCGCTTTATTTCTTCCATATCACAAGTTCGTATAAAGCTTATTTTCTTCACACTAATAGATCATACATATTTAGAGAGCAATCTTATTGCTTGCACTGATGACAACTTACTTGAAGTATCTTACTCAATCCATAGGTAGGTATGGCAGACTCTCATGGAGAAACTGGTTTAAGGGATTGTTTGGAAGCACAACTAGTATCTCTACTTAGTGCAAAGAATTTGGCTAGCATGAGAGGGAAAAGCAAGCTCAACATGTTGGATGATCCATGACAATATAACTTCTATTCGGATATAAGAAAACATAACCCATTATGCTGTCTTCCTTGTCCAACATCAACTTTTTGGCATGTCATATTTTAATGAGTGCTCACAATTACAAAAGATGTCCAAGATAGTATATTTATATGTGAAGCCTCTCTTTCTTTATTACTTCCTATTAATTGCAACAATGACCAAAACTATGTTTGTCAACTCTCAATAACTTTTATTTATCATACTCTTTATATGTGAAGTCATTACTCTCCATAAGATCAATATATTATCTTTTTATTTCTTTTTATTACTTGTTTCCTTTAATTCAATTCCCTCAAGATCATAGCAAGAAAGCAAAGCCCTCAACTCAAAACTACTCTTTATTATATATAACTCACAGACTCAATTACATAGATAGAGATCGAAACAAAACTCAAAGCTAGATCATACTAAAACTTTATTCTACTAGATCAAGATATAACAAAAAGGATCAAACTAAGAAAAATGATAAAGGTAAAGAAGTGATGGTGATACGATACCGGGGCACCTCCCCCAAGCTTGGCAGTGCCAAGGGGAGTGCCCATACCCATGTGTTTATGTCTCTTTCTTCGGACGTGGTGATGATGGAGTTGTTGATGTAGTAGCCTTGTCATCCATATTCCAAGGCATAGGCTCACCATCATAGAAACATGAACAAGTCTCCGGGATCCTCAAATCTGTAGCCAGACTCATCCTCTTAAATCTGTATTCATACTCACAGTTCTGGTTTTGCAGGTCATAGATCTGGGCTTGGAGATGCTCGATTTTCTCATGAAGCTTGAAGATGGCCTCCCAGATGTTCTTGGCATCCAGCTTGTGATTGTTGGTGAACTCCGCGATCATCATGTGATTGGCGTTGAGTCCATGTTCCACCATCCCTTGGCACTTCAAAACTTGCTGCTCCATTGCTTCGAGTCTTGTCTGCACGCTTCCGGTCTTCTTCGGCCCCTCAACATCGCGGATGTGTAGCACCCCCTCACGCATCTCAATGGTTTGAGGGTGTCGCAGCACCTCCGCGAGGTAAGGGTTGATGACCTTCTCGAAAAACTTGTCCTTGGGGGCGCTTGGAGACGTCATGGTGATCTAGATCTGTCAGAAAAACAGCTCAAAACAAAAATAGGAGATATTGTCATGGTACGGTGGTCAAACCTTCGAGAGATTATTTAATGAATTTTTACAGACCAAAAGAAGTATTATGCAAGAAAACGGAGTCCGGAGGGCACATGAGGTGGCCACAAGGCAGGGGGCGCGCCCTCCACCCTTGTGGATGCCTCGTGCGCTTTTTAGACTACTTTTAATTTTCCTAATTTTTTAAATATTCCAAAACGGAGAAAAATTGCCATTAGAACAGTTTTGGAGTCGGTTTACTTACCGTACCACATACCTATTCCTTTTCGGAGTCGGAAACGTTCTGGAAAGTGTCCCTCATGTACTCCTCTGGTGTTACGGTGTCAATTATATTGGTTTCAACATTTATGGGATTACCTGAGATGTAATGTTTGATTCTTTGACCGTTTACCACCTTCGGATTTGTACCTTCGGCGTTGTTGATTTTGATGGCGCCAGAACGATAGACCTCCTCGATAATGTAAGGACCTTCCCATTTAGAGAGTAGTTTTCCTGCAAAAAATCTTAAATGAGAGTTGTATAGCAAAACATGATCACCTACATTAAACTCACGCTTTTGTATCCTCTTGTCATGCCATCTTTTAACTTTTTCTTTAAACAGCTTGGCATTCTCATAGGTTTGGGTTCTCCATTCATCAAGTGAGCTAATGTCAAATAACCTCTTCTCACCGGCAAGTTTGAATCATAATTGAGCTCTTTAATAGCCCAATATGCCTTATGTTCTAGTTCAAGAGGTAAGTGACAAGCCTTTCCATAAACCATTTTATACGGAGACATACCCATAGGATTCTTATAAGCAGTTCTATAAGCCCATAATGCATCATCAAGTTTCTTAGACCAATTCTTTCTAGATCTATTAACAGTCTTTTGCAGAATCAATTTAATCTCTCTATGCTCAATTCTACTTGACCACTAGAGTGAGTGTCGTGGAAGTGTCACGGCAGATGTCCTCATGGAAGGACTTAGTTGTGGAGCCATTGCGATGAGGTTAGCTTAAAGGGGTTAAACGGGACAAAGGACACGAGGAGTTTATACTCGTTCGGCCCCTTGCGGTGAAGGTAAAAGCCTAATCCAGTTTTTGGTGGTATTGCTAGGGTTTCGATTACCAGGGAGCGGATACGCTTTGCCCGACTTTCGATCTGTTGTTTTCTTGCCCTAAGCCGCTGCCGGGTCGTCCCCTTATATACACGGGTTGACGCCCTGCGGCCTACAGAGTCCCGACCAGCTCATACAAATGTGTCCGGCTTGGTGACTTATCTTACATGCTTATAATACAAGATACATATACATGGTGGTTTATACTCATGGGCCTTAAGCCACCTCTCGGCTTGGGCCCTTTAACAGGCCTACTCCATGAACCGCCATCTTCAATATACTCACGGGCTTTGTCTTAGACGAACCGCCATGAGGATAACCCGGCCCCTCCTGGGCGGGTCATATCCAATAGTCATATCCCCAACATTAGGCCCCAGGTTGATTTGAACCTGTTCATGTCAATCTTCAACACTTGGAAAAAATCCTTCTTCATCTTCGTGTGAAATACTGTAACCCGCCATGACGTCATCTTCGGAAATCGCGGTAACCCGCCATGACGTCACCTGTGATTAATACTACACATAGCCCGAATCTGTAATAAATCTTTTCCTTTACTAGCCCTCCGAAAATTGAGGTGCCCACGCCGTCACATATCCATTTTCCTGTCTCCTCGATTCCCGCGCATGCCACTTATCCTTCCAGCCTCATAAATAGGGCCACGGGTTCACTTTTCATTCTTCCCCTTTTCCTTCTTGCCTTCTTCTTCCTCCTCGCGATGCTCTAGTGCGCCCAAGCTCCGCCGCCGTCGACCTTCGTCTCCTGCCTCGACTCCGGCCGCTGCATCACCGTGAACGGACCAGAACGCCGCGGCGCCTCTCCGCTGTCTCATCAGCATCAGTAAGTCTTCTCTTTCCTCATAGATCTGTCTTTAGGGTTTCGGTGGTCATCGGTGTTCGTCACCGCCCTTCCTTCTCCTTGCTTAGATTCATAGCTTAGATCCGAAAAACCACATAAATCTTATGCGGTAGCAGTTTTAACACTTGTTCTGTGATATCAGAATATATCCCCATTGCAAAAAGATCTCATCTGGACATCCCCATTTTTTGGCCACCGCCACTTTGAACTTAGATTTTATTTTATTTTTCTGAATAGCTGCAGATCCAATCTTATAACTTCAATCTGTGAAACCTGTTTGTCCCAACACTTAGTAAAATTTTGCTCTTGTCAGATCTTGAATACCAGTACGTGTCATGGCGGATTACATGTCCGGCTTACAATTACCCATATATCATTAGTCCTCACTTAAGCCGCCATTCTAAATATATACTGCAACTATTAACTCGTGATTTCACCAACTAACTTGAACCAGAAAATTTTTCCCCTTCCTTTAGGCTTTCTCTCTTCACAATGCCGCCAAAGACAGTCTATAAATGCAATTGGGTCCCTTCCGTCATCACTGAGGGCTCATTCAGAGACTTTGTCAAAGTCGGGTACTTGCCTGCAAAGAGTGTTATGCATTACCGTGCTCCTGAACCGGGCGAAGAAAGACCCCAGCCAAAGGATGGCGAAGTCATTGTATTCACTGATCACATGAACCGGGGCTTCTCACCACCCGGCTCTAAGTTTTTCCGAGATGTTCTTCATTTCTTCCAACTCCATCCTCAAGACATCAGACCCAACTCCGTGTCAAATATCTGCAACTTTCAAGTCTTCTGCGAAGTATATCTTCAAGAGGAGCCCATCATCAACCTCTTTAGGGAATATTTTTATTTGAACCACCAGAATGAGTTCACGAACGGTCCCAGCCTGGAGCTCGGCCGAATCTCGATTCAACGCCGAAGAGATGCCATCTTTCCTTATGCATGCTTTCCGAGCCACCCCAAGGATTGGAATCAAACATGGTTTTACTGCAAAGATACCTCTCCGGATGACGAGAATCCACTGCCGGGTTACCGCTCCGAGCGCCTGGACCCAAAACACAATCTTCCTGAGAAACTTACCACTGCCGAACAGGAAAAACTTGCTCCTACCATTGCAAAGGTTAAAGCTCTGCTAGGAAACATGTTAACTGGCATTGATTTAGTCAGGTGCTGGGTTTCTTGGCAGGTCATACCCTTGAGTCGCCGCACCAGTTTAATGTGCACTTACACTGGTGGTGTAAAGGATCCACTGCGCCATAGTTCTGTGCCATTAACTGACGAGGAAATTCACGAAATGGTTAAGTCCCTTCTAAATGAAGATCCGGAAGATTGCGTTAAAGTGGGTCTGGCCCCTTTCTGCAAGCTTAATCCGCCACCAGATGTAAGTCTCTGAATTTTCTTACCTTTACTTCATTATTCAAATACCTTTATTAATTCAACCTTTAATGACCTTTACAGGCTAAGTCTGACTTTTGGAAAAAGAAGTATGATCATGAAGCTGCCAAGAAGGCCAGGGCTGTCAAGAAAGCCGCCAAGAAAGCCGCCAAGAAGACCACCAAGAGAAAGAAGAAACCAAGCGCCTCTGATATGCTTAATCTGGATGACACCTCTGAGTCGGAGGTAGCCCTTGACTCTCTTGGCTCATTTTTCAATCATCTTATTGACACTGACTATTATCAGGATGACACGGGAGCCAGCCAAGCAGCTGAAGAAGAGGTAACTATTATCTCCTCCGACTCAGAACCTTTGCCAAGACAGAAACTTCGACAAGTAACCCGGAAAGTAAGGTTTTCACACCCCTTGGCTTATTTAGATCCTCACTTTCTTTTGAAGCAACAGCAACACGAGAATCGACGTCAGATCCGGACAAGCGGCGGTGAAGAGTTGTCTTCCGGCTTACCGAACACTCCCGCTCCTCGAAAACGTCGAAACCAAGTGACGGTTTATGATACCAATCTAAACTGGGACTTTTGTCATAACTTAACTTTGCATGTTTAGCCTCCAGGGACCGGATTACCTTTTTAAGATGAACCGGTTCCTTAAAATTTGCCATACTGCTCTTTCACCGGTATAGCCCCCAAGGGCCGGTTAAAATTTATAAAGATGAACCGGGACTGTAGAAGAATTCCCATACCAACAGTTTTTGAGCAAACACACATTAGCCCCCAAGTGCCAAGATTAATACTTGTATTGTGCTTGGGACTTGTAGAAATGTCTGATAAGGAGCAAATATGCATTAGCCCCCAAGTATCAAGGGGATAACTTGTTATGTGCTTGGTACTTCAAATATGTACTGTCAACTCATTTTGTATCTGTCTCTTTATAGGCTAAGCTGAGCAAGAAGGAAAGCCAAACAACTGATCTGCAAGAGAACATCAAGTCCCAACAGGCCGAAACTTCCAAAGCAAAAAATGAACTGACGAGCGCCTTAGCCGCTATGGAAAAGCTAAAGGAGAGCTTTGCCAAGGAACGGGCGGATTGGAACACCGAGAAATCCGCTTTGCGGAAAAGAGCTGAGGACGCAGAAGCAGCTCGCAAACCGGTGGTAGACGAGCTGACTGGTGTAAAGCGGCAAGTACATGCGATGACCGCTGCTGTGTTTGGTAAGCATCTTTTCCTTAATACTTCCCATGCGTTGCCGGTTTACTGATGTTTGCAATGATGCAGGAACTCGCATTAGTCATCTGGGCTCTGATGTTCAGAAGAAACTGAAGGCTGCCTACACGCTGATAGAACAACTGTATACCGGTGCTCAACGAATTATCTGCACCGCTTCTCACAATAAGCCACCCCCGACTTTAATCAAGGATACCTTAGACAGGCTATCTATGCTGCCTACCCGGGTAGAAGAGCTAAAGAGGTCTGCTGCAAGGGCTGGCGCTCTGACCGCTCTAACCCGGGCAAAGGCGTGGGTGCCTGATCTTGATCCGGTGGACGTGGCTAAAGGCTTCCCAAGCTTAAAAGAAGATGGATCAGAATTTGGCCAGGAGGATCTCCGCGCCATAAACCGGGAACTACGTCCACTGGCTTGTCAATTGGCTGAAGAAGTTGATCCCTCACACTATCAGGCAAGCTATGATGAAAAGAACAGACGGGTTGCGGCGCCAATTCCAGAAGCGCAAAATCTGATCCCTCCAATCCGTAAGCACACCTATGCCCCTGATATTGAACCGTCAACCCTTATAAGCGACGAAGCTGTGTTCCAAGCTTTAACTGGGATCGGCTGGACAACTGTTGACTTCCAGCCGCTGGGTAGAGACGAAGAAGATGAACCGGTGCAAGATGATCTGCAGCCGTCAGGTCAAGCTGACAAGCAATCGTAATCCGGGGGCCGGTTTAGTCTTTCACTTGCTGCAATGCTTACTGAGAAACAATTATTCTTTTGGGCACTGAAACGCCTTGTAATAGGCTAGTTAAAACACTTTGTCTGTTATGCCTTCGTGCATATTTATCTGCAACTGATGCGTGTTAATCCGCCATGCTTAAGATATGATGTTCATAATCCATAGCTATTTATTCAAGCCGTTCCTGCAGATAAGAAGCTTAAAGCGCCCTGGCGGTTTACCACCGGGCGGGTCACGATACCCAAATATATATATGACCAAGGTTTATAACCAAGGTTGTAAAAGATAATCAAATATGGAAATATATGATACCTGTGACCTTTGGACATAGTGTTGGCTGACCAACCTTGTAATGAGGGTAATAACCCTAATTCGGAGTAAAAGTAACTCCTGTTATATGATGTCGGTTTACAATAAAACCGTTCCGGGTTGTGATAAACACCAGTTTACTCCATACTGGTGACTATGAGTCAAAACCAGACCGGGCTGATAGTCTCCGGATTATAACTTGATCATGTACTGACAACTTGTAGTTGACAGCCTAACCGGGTTGATAAACGCCGGTTTGAAAACGTCACAAATGTTATGAAAACGAAGAAAACTCAGCAAAAGGCAAATAAAAACCGTTGTAGTCGAGGCTTTTCACGGGCTGCCAGGCCCCAAATTTGATCAAGAGGTGTAGCTATGGTTCGGGTTTGACCAAGCCCCCAAGTGATGCAGTGGCATTACGCCGATCAAGAGGTGTAGCTATGGTTCGGGTTCGACCAAGCCCCCAAGTGATGTTGTGGCATTACGCCGATCAAGAGGTGTAGCTATGGTTCGGGTTCGACCAAGCCCCCAAGTGATGCTGTGGCATTACGCCGATCAAGAGGTGTAGCTATGGTTCGGATACGACCAAGCCCCCAAGTGATGCTGCGGCATTACGCCGATTCAAGAGGTGTAGCTATGGTTCGGATACGACCAAGCCCCCAAGTGATGCTGTGGCATTACGCCGATCAAGAGGTGTAGCTATGGTTCGGATACGACCAAGCCCCCAAGTGACCTAATATTAAGCTTTGAAAAGCTAAATCAAGGGGTAAACCGGACGCCGCTTTGTAAGCTCCATGTAACCACACATGATATAAGAAAACAACAAATACCCTGCTTTAGCTGAGGTTCCGGTTTATTATATTGATCATAATATATACAATGTCATAATATGTACATAAGCAGAGCCTGTAGCTCAAGTATAGTAGGGCCGAAGATGAGCAATATTCCACGGCCGGTTGGTCTCCTCCTCTGATTTACGTGAGTCTTTGCGCTCTCGAACATCAATTAGGTAATACGACCCGTTGTGTAGATTCTTGCTGACCACAAAGGGTCCTTCCCAAGGGGGGGATAGCTTGTGCATATCCGTCTGATCCTGGATGAGCCGAAGCACCAAATCACCTTCTTGAAAGGTTCTGGTTCTAACCCGGCGGCTATGATAACGACGCAGATCTTGATGATAAATCGCCGAACGGGCTGCCGCCATGTCACGCTCCTCATCTAACAGGTCAAGAGCTTCCTGCCGTGCCTTCTCGTTGTCAGCTTCAACGTATGCCGCTACACGAGGTGAGTTATGACAGATGTCACTAGGAAGAACCGCTTCCGCTCCATAAACCATGAAGAACGGTGTATATCCTGTCGATCTGTTGGGTGTGGTATTGATGCTCCATAACACTGAAGGTAACTCCTCAACCCAACAACCCAGCGTCCGTTGCAAAGGAACCATAAGCTGGGGTTTGATGCCTCTCAAGATCTCTCGATTGGCCCTCTCTGCTTGACCATTGGACTGAGGACGAGCCACTGATGACACGTCAAGCCGGATGTGCTCACGTTGACAGAACTCCTTCATGGCACCCTTAGACAGATTGGTACCATTGTCTGTTATAATGCTATGTGGAAATCCAAACCGGAAGATCACCTTTTTGATGAATTGAACCGCCGTGGCTGCGTCACACTTACTAACTGGCTCTGCCTCCACCCACTTCGTGAACTTATCAACTGCCACCAAAAGGTGGGTCTTCTTGTCCTTGGACCTCTTGAAAGGCCCAACCATATCCATCCCCCAAGTTGCAAACGGCCAGGTAATTGGAATCATTCTCAATTCTTGAGCTGGTACATGAGCGCCTTGAGAATTTCTGACAACCATCACATCTTTTGACGAAGTCCTCGGCATCAGCATGAGCTGTCAACCAATAGAAACCATGACGAGACGCCTTGGCCACCAAAGATTTTGAATCGGCGTGGTGACCACAATCTCCTTCGTGGATCTCACGCAAAATTTCACGGCCTTCCTCAGGAGACACACAACGTTGAAACGCCACTGTCACACTGCAATGATGTAACTCTCCATTGATAATAGTCATGGACTTGGACCGCCGGGTTATCTGCCTGGCCAAAGTTTCATCCTCTGGTAACTCGCCCCGGTTTATATATGCCAGATATGGAACCGTCCAGTCCGGGATAACATGAAGAGCCGCCACCAACTGGGCCTCCGGATCAGGAACAACCAAATCCTCTTCACCAGGGAGCTTGACGGACGGATTATGCAAAACATCCAGGAAGACATTAGGTGGAACCGGTTTACGTTGGGAACCCAGGCGGCTTAAAGCGTCCGCCGCTTCATTCTTCCGCCGGTCCACATGATCCACCTGATAACCCTTAAAGTGACCTGCAACAATATCCACCTCACGATGATATGCTGCCATTAGTGGGTCCTTGGAATCCCAAGT
Source organism: Triticum aestivum (assembly GCF_018294505.1). NCBI lineage: Eukaryota > Viridiplantae > Streptophyta > Magnoliopsida > Poales > Poaceae > Triticum > Triticum aestivum. The sequence continues at coordinate 371,766,798 of NC_057811.1, forward strand.
GCCGGACACTTGTTGAGCCACCAGATCCGAGTCACCAAAGCACTTAACTCGGCTTAGGTTCATCTCCTTAGCCATCCGAAGACCATGGAGTAAATCCTCATATTCAGCTGCATTGTTAGTTCAAGGGAACATTAAACGGAGAACATAACAAAACTTATCACCTCGTGGGGAAGTTAATACTACTCCAGCCCCCAAGCCCTCCAATTGCCTGGACCCATCAAAATGAATAGTCCAATAAGTGTGATCCGGCTTCTCCTCTGGCGCTTGTAATTCTGTCCAATCATTAATGAAATCCACAAGTGCCTGAGATTTGATCGCCGTTCAGGGTATGTATTTCAACCCGTGAGGCCCGAGCTCGATAGCCCACTTAGCAATTCGACCAGTTGCTTCCCTGTTCTAGATGATATCCCCCAAAGGAGCAGAGCTGACCACCGTGATGGGATGACCTTGGAAATACTGCTTAAGCTTCCGGCTTGCCATGAAAACCCCATACACCAATTTTTGCCAATGCGGGTACCTCTGCTTGGACTCAATAAGTACCTCACTAATATAGTAAACCGGCCGCTGAACCGGATATTCCTTTCCTGCCTCCTTGCGCTCCACCACAATAGCCACACTAACAGCCCGAGCATTAGCTGCCACATATAGCAACAATGGTTCTTTGTCCACTGGAGCAGCGAGAATCGATGGATTAGCCAGCTGCCGCTTTAAGTCCTCAAATGCTTCATTAGCAGCGTCACTCCAGACGAAGTTATCCGTTTTCTTCAGCATCTGATATAAAGGGATGGCCTTCTCGCCAAGGCGACTGACAAACCGGCTCAATGCGGCAATTCGGCCTGCCAGGCGTTGAACATCATTGATACACTTTGGTTTAGCCAAGGAGGTGATGGCTTTGATTTTTTCCGGATTAGCTTCAATGCCCCTGTTAGATACCAAAAAACCCAAGAGCTTGCCTGCAGGTACACCAAAGACGCACTTGGCCGGATTAAGCATCATTTTATAAACCCGCAGGTTATCAAAGGTTTCCTTCAAGTCATCAATCAATGTCTCCTTTTTCCTTGATTTTACCACAATATCATCCACATAGGCGTGAACATTGCGGCCGATCTATTCGTGCAGACAATTCTGCACACACCTTTAATAAGTCGCCTGGGCACTCTTGAGCCCAAAGGGCATGGATATATAGCAGAAGGCTCCAAAGGGAGTTATGAAAGCTGTCTTCTCCTGGTCCTTAACCGCCATTTTGATCTAATGATAACCAGAATATGCATGCAAAAAACTTAAACGCTCACAACCCGCCGTAGCATCAATAATTTGATCAATACGGGGAAGGGAAAAAGGATCTGCTGGACAAGCTTTGTTGAGATCTATGTAGTCCACACACATACGCCAAGTGCCATTCTTCTTGAGGACCAGCACCGGATTAGCCAACCACTCAAGATGGAATACTTCAACGATAAATCCAGCCGCCAAGAGCCTGGCTACTTCTTCTCCAATAGCTTTGCGTCTTTCTTCATTGAACCGGCGAAGAAACTGCTTCACCGGTTTATACTTGGGATCAACATTGAGAGTGTGCTCAGCGAGTTCTCTCGGTACACCTGGCATGTTAGAAGGCTTCCATGCAAAGATGTCCCGATTCTCAGGGATGAACTCGATGAGCGCGCTTTCCTATTTCAGATCCAAGTTAGCGCTGATGCTAAACTGCTTGGACGAATCGCCAGGCACGAAGTCAACAAGCTTAGTCTCATCAGCCGATTTAAACTTCAGGGCCGGATCATGCTCTGTAGTTGGTTTCTTCAATGAAGTCGTATCTGCCGGATCAACATTGTCCTTGTAATACTTCAACTCTTCTGTTGCACAAACCGTCTCAGCATAAGCCGCATCACCTTCTTCACACTCCAGAGCAATCTTGCGGCTTCCATGCACGGTTATAGTTCCCTTGTGACCCGGCATCTTGAGCTGTAGATAAACATAACAAGGCCGTCCCATAAATTTAGCATAAGCTGGCCGTCCAAATAGGGCATGATACGGGCTGCTGATTTTCACCACTTCAAAGGTCAAGGTTTCTGATCTCGAGTCATGCTCATCTCCAAAAGCCACCTCCAGAGCTATTTTACCAACAGGATATGCCGACTTACCAGGCACCACACCATGGAACACCGTATTGGACGGTTTAAGTTTTTTATCTGTTAACCCCATGCGACGGAAAGTTTCATAATAAAGGATATTGATACTACTCCCTCCATCCATGAGTACCTGTGACACCCAAAATTTTATTTGGCTTTTTCAAAACTTTTATTTTATTTGAGGAGGGTATTTAAAATTTTTTCTTTATTTGGATTCACCCAAGACTTGATTTTGGTCTTGGAGGTTTTTCTTTTTTTTTACTTGGACTCAAAACCAAATGCTTTTCACTTAGGAAAATTTCTTTTGAAATCTTTTAAATGGCACTATGGTACTTTTGAGTGATCTTTCCTCCTTTTAAAAAATCCCTCTTGCCATGACCCAAGTGGAAATCCACTTCCATAAACCTTTCCCCACCTTTGGATCATGATGTACCTCAAATACAGCAAGTTGAACCTCTCCATATAATTTTTCCCATTTATTTCTTATCAAAAACTATTTCTGCCTTCTATCTTGATCCTTGGAGGTTTTCAAAGGAGCTACCCTTTCTGCTTTGAATTTTGCCTCCAAACCAATTCCCCTAGCAAGTCCTTTGAACCCTCAACCAAGATCCATGAAGATCCACTGGTCTTCAGTTCAATTTTTTCAAACTACACTTGCTGCAAGTTTGGGCCTCATTAGCCAAATTTGATGAAATTCATTTAAATCCTTCTCCTAAAAATCTGAGAAAAATCAGGCAGCCTCTAGGTGCATTGAGAGGTCACCTCACCAAGTCCCAGCTCCAGGAAAAATTTTCTTCTTGCCAAATCATTTCGTCGAACACCTACTGGACACTGTTGCTGTCATGTTCAGTTAAGTTCAGAGAACAGTTTCAGTGCACTGTCGTTTTCTTCAGTGTTCGTTGTCCATCTCGCCAGTGTCGCTGTGGCGTATTGCTCCCCGTCCCCTCCCCCTTGTCCTCTGCACCGCACGAGCGCCTGGAAGGTTGCGGGCGTCGGCGACGAGCAAGAGGAGGTGCGCCGCCCCGTGACCGACGGCAGCGGCGGCTTTGCGGCCGCCAGAGAGGAGCGCAGCGTGGATGGCGCCACCCAGCGCCGCCCAAGCCACCGGAGGCCGCCGCGTGGCCTCCCACTCCCCCGTGCGCGCTGCCACCCTCGTCGTGAACCGCTAGGCGCGGAGCGCGCTCTCTGCCGCCGCCGTGCCCGTACGGCCACCCCGTCGAGGACCGGCGCCATTACGCCAAGACCGACCAAAATTAGCAGGGGAACGGCACCAGTACACCTCCCTGATGCTACCTGGCCACTTAAGCTCCCTGCCAAGCCATTGCCTCGCCGTAATTGCTCGCCGGAGCGATCCCGTTCACGGCCACCCCCTCGATCCGTCTATAAATAGAGGCCCCGAGCTCCAACTCGAACCCACACCACCTCTGCACTCCACCTAGACCACGCCTAGCCACTGGTAGAGCCACGAGAGAGCTTTCTTCCTCAACTCCGGCCGCCGCGACCCGCCATGGGATCCAGCTCGATTCGCTCCCGTGTGTGCACCTCTAACCCCCAACTCTTGCCAGTAGCTCTCTTATGCATCCACTCTCCTGACCTGCGCTTCAATTCGGAGTTTGCAGCGCCCACCGGAGTTCTCCACCATCGCCCGAGCCGCCGTCCGCCGGAGAAAGTGTCACCGTCGACGTGGTGCTCTCCGACGACCAAGTCCACCACCCACCGACGCGGAAGGACACGCTGAAGCTCTTGGTACACTCCGATCTCCCTGACTCCCCGTGGTTCGACGCCGGCGACCACCGCAGTCTTCGGGCGCCGGCGAGGATTTAAACCTGACATGTGGGACCCCCACGTCAGCCTCTCTTCTTTCTCTCCCCGAAGCGTTTTCCGTTGGCGCCTTCGTGCAAGTATGTTTTCTCTGTGGGCTGGCGCGTTTCTCTTCGAACCGTTTTCTGTTTTCTCAGTTAAGTCCCTGGTTCTTTTCTGTTTCATCACAGATTAGTCCCTGGACAAAAACCCTTATAACTTTTTAATAAAAAGTGATTTTTGAGTGATTCTTTTTCTGACAGTCTTATATTTTTGTCTAGTTTTTTATAGTATTTATTTGGAAAATTTTGGGACAACTTTTATGCACGCGATGATTTTCACGTTAGTATACGTTTTCGCTATACCGTAGGTTCCGGAAGAGGTGACGGAGCCGCGAACTTCGCCGAGCTAGACTCCGACTTCTCCGAACCAGGCAAGCATGTTTGAACCTTTGATATGACGGGTGTTTTGCATGTTTGCTTGAATGGTTTGTGCATGGCATATGAGCATCGGTGAGTATCTCGTTGCATGTAAGGCAACTATCCGTGTGCTCCAAAGTTACTGTGATCTCTGATGAGAGATGGCCTAGTCATGTGGTGACATGAAAGGCAGTAAGGTGGTATTGTTGTAGCATGCCAGCCTTACGATATCCGATAAACTCCGACGTTAACGTGGACTGAGTCACGTTATCGTTCTTCCCCTTTCCGTGCCGCCACATGTTTTCTGCCAAGAATACGGTTTAGTAAGTTGGTAACCTCTTTCCGTGTACACACCAATTAGAGGGGCCGGGATGAGGGTTCCATGGCCCTGGATTAAAGCCAGTCATCCGGTCAGGGGGCATGGGTGTTTCCGGTTGGGACCGAGAGGGGGGCACCCCTTAGAGCGCGCGTATATAAATTTGATCCCATGCTACGCGAGGTTGTAGCCTCCCCGTCTCAAGGTTTTTCTTGAACGTTGCCGAGGGTGATTCCTGGCTTCGGAATGTTGAATGGGTGTGTACTAGTTAGATGTGTTTCTTCCAAAACACCGTAAACGGAACTAGTCCCCGTGACTACTGAAATCCGTTGGCTGTGGTTAAAGTACAATCTCTGCAGAGTCAAATCCTTCCGAGTCATCGTATCTATGGTCAAGGACCATGGCCAGTATATCCATATCTATGTCAATCCTCGTGATAAATCCCCGGTGAACAAGCTTGAGTGGTAAACCCAGTTTAATTGTTATTCCTGTGGATGGACTAACCTTTTATTTATCTCGTACTTGTAATGATTATATTCTTGAGCTACTGAATTATTAAGTTATGATATAAGCCCTTTATGTGATGTCGCTCAGACGTCCGACTGTGGCACTCTTGTTATTTACTTTTGATATAAGCCCTTTATGTGATGTCGCTCAGACGTCCGACTGTGGCACTCTTGTTATTTACTTTTGATATAAGCCCTTTATGTGATGTCGCTCAGACGTCCGACTGTGGCACTCTTGTTATTTACTTTCAATATAAGCCCTTTATGTGATGTCGCTCAGACGTCCGACTGTGGCATGCACTGTCTTTATATTCTTATTATAAGCCCTTTATGTGGTGTCGCCTTGACGCCCGACTGCGGCATTGTTATTCTTGTATTTTCCTCTCGAGGAGTCATTCAGACACTCGTTTGGCCCTCAGTATTTATTTTGGGATTTCGGGAGGACTACCGCCCGACTTCTCTTTATTTTCCACGCATTATTGTCCCTTCGTCTGAGTGCACTTGATAATCTGTTCGCATGCATCATGTTTACATTTGTTATATCTTATGTCCGAACTGTCTTGCGAGTACTTTCATAGTACTCACCTGGCTTGTTGATTTGGCCAGATGTTGACGAAGGCGATCTCATGGATGAAGAGTTTGATAGTGAGTCCGACGCCTAGAGGAATCCCAGTCAGTCCCGTGCGATCCTGGATATTGGTCACTTGTATCATATACGCTTCCGCCACCCGCAATAAGTCTCCTCGAGCCTCACTCCGACGCTCGAAGAGCTGTTAGTTCTCAGGAGTCATATCACCCACTTCGCTGTGATATATCCACCACCGCTTTTATCGTGAGTTAGTAGTTATGCCACCCTATCCGCCTTTATGTATTATTGGCGTGTTTGTAATAAATTGTTGAGCAGTCTCCGCTCAACCTTGTATTATATTCAGTACTCCTGGTATTTTCTTCTGTGATCAAGATTTTGTCTACCAGTAAGAAGGAATTATTCTTTACTGGTCCGTAAAAGGGATCGGTCTCTCAATAAATATTTTTATTGGAAAACCGGTCGTGACAAGCTTGGTATCAGAGCCAGGCTGACTGTAGGAAGCCACTAGGTGCGATCGCTAATCGGTTATTAGCGTCTTTTGTGCTTTTTCAGCATTTTGCAATTGTAGCTATTTTCTGTTGGTCATCATAAATTTATGACATGACTACTCAGAATTTTTGCCTACTTTTGTAGATGGCTGGCAGCAACTGCGAGACTCGGGTGTTCACTAACGTGCCCGAGGGGTTTGTCAAACTCCTCGTCTCCATCACCAAGCTCGCGATCGGGCCAGCGACTCGTCCGGAGTTCACGCTTTACCAGCACAAGCTCAGCGACGACGTGTCTATGCACCAGGCCGTGGTGCAATTCAAGGGAGGACGTTCTGCGTCTCGCCACTTCCGTTTTGTGGGAAGGGCCATGCCTACGGAGAGGCATGCCATGTAGATGGCTGCCCGTGAGGCGATAGCTCGCCTTCGGGACATTCTTCCTATGATGAAGACTCGTCGCTACCGCTACCTCCCATGCCATGTGCCATATACTTGTCACTATGCATTCGCCTGCCATAGGGGAGAGCGAGATGAAGCCATCGAGATGGTTGTGGAGTACCTCAAGGCTCTGGAAGAATCTTTCGACAACCTCGTGGACGATCTCATGGCTGCCCGCATGGACTTAGTCCGGGGCGGTCCTGCCAGCAGGAAGGAGCTTCTCCACACGGCACCGCCTCTGACTTTCGTCTCATCCTCAGCATCTTATGCACCGGCCATTTTAGCCACTGCTCGCCGTCTGCCTACCACTGAGGAGTTTGACCGAGTCATCGCTCCTACTCCAGTCAGAGCTGCACCGCCTGCCGCACCCGCACTGCCGCCCGTCGCTCCCGCACCGTCACCTCAGCACAGTGCTGCGCGCCTGGAGCTTGCTAGAGAGGAGGTGGAGGTTGAGCCTCCTATACTGCTGGGTCTTACCCTCGGCAAGGGGAAGGACATCGTCACCATCTCCGACTGAGTGCGCCGAGTAGCCGTGCGTTGTGTCTGTTTGTATGATATGTTTTATGTGTTCAAGCTTGTAGTAGTTGTGTACGCTGCTTTCCGGAGAGCTGTGCTAGTCTTAATAACATGTCAGGAATGTGTACGCACATCCTGAGTGCTGTATCGTACGTTTGCGTTTCGCGTGTAAGATTTGTGTTTAAGCAGTCATTTCTCTGAGCGAAATCGTTTATGTTTTCTTGAAAAATCTTGAGGTCTTTTAAATTTTTGCCTTTGCAAGATTTTCCGTGTGCCACACAGTTCTTCTCATGAGTTTTGCTAAATAATACCCCAGAGTGGAAAATGTCTCGTCCGTGGACTCGTTCCATGCCCAATCAGCCAGAAGAAGTTTATGGAACACAGACCAGCAACAACTTCACTCAGGGACAGTCTAGTCAACAGGACAGCGAAGCGGCCTTATCTCAAGTATGCCGCCTTTTCGAACAAAGCCAGCAACAGCACCAAGAGATGATGAATCACGTCATCAATATGGGAAACCACCGTGAGCCCTATCAACCACACTCCAAGTTGTCTGAATTACAGAAGACTCGCCCTCCAACTTTGCTCATACCGATAGGCCACTTGAAGCCGATGATTGGCTTCGTGACATCGAAAGGAAGCTGATTATTGCGCAGTGTTCAGATCATGAGAAGGTGCTTTATGCACCCCACTACCTTACTAGAGCAGCTGCAGCATGGTGGGAAAACTTCCTACACATGCATCCCAGTGAACACAACATCACCTGGGAGGAGTTCAAGGAAGGCTTTCGTGGGGCACACATCCCCAGGAGCATCATAAAAATCAAGAAGAGAGAATTTGATGACCTCAAGCAGAGAGGCATGTCAGTGACAGAATACAACGGTCAGTTTACCCAGCTATCTCGTTATGCCTACGACGAGCATATGACTGAGAACAAGAGGATGGAGAAATTCTTGGACGGCCTGGCACCGGCGTTAAGATGCCAACTAGTCGTGCACACTTTCCCGGATTTTAAAACTCTGGTTGACAAGGCCATTACCTTGGAGAATGAGCGCCGCAGCCTGGAGGATATCCGTAAGCGAAAGAGGGACAAGACGACTCTTGCTCGCAACAACCGAAGCAAGACTGAGGTTCCGAGGACTGAAGCAAGGAAATCCACGACTACTGATCTAAGGCCAACCAGGCAGTTTCATTCCAGGGACAAGGACTTCACGTACCGTCCAGGGGTCACATGCTATGCTTGTGGTGAAGAAGGGCACTATGCTAAACAGTGCCCAAAACCAAGGAACTCGACCCCCAAGCCAAACAATGGTGGGAACAATCCAGCCCCCAGGCGCAACAATTTCAACCCCAGCAACAATCACAGGAAGGGTCACCTGAACCATGTGACCAGGGAAGAAGCGCAGAATGCCCCAGACATCGTGCTCGGTACATTCCCTGTCAACACAGTACCTGCCACGGTTTTGTTTGATTCTGGAGCTTCCCATTCATTCGTTTCGAAGAGTTTTGTTTTACAACATGGTTTTCTGACACTTCCCTTGGAAAAATCTATGATCATCAAGTCCCCCGGAAATAAGCAGATCGCTCAGAGTTACTGCCAAGGAGTGATCATTGAGTTCGAAGGACTAAAGTTCCAAGCTAACCTCATCGTGTTGGAAAATAAAGGACTGGATGTCATCCTAGGGATGGACTGGTTGACCACCAACAAGGGATTTATTGACTGTTTCAATCGGACCGTGATTCTCACTCATCATCATGGCAAGACAATAAAGGTCACAGCTCAAGAAAGACCACTGTCATGGCAACCAAAATTGAACAAGGTGGACATTTCAGAATTGAGAAAAGTTCCAGTGGTGTGCGAGTTCCCAGACGTATTCCCTGAAGAACTACCAGGCATGCCACCAGACCGAGAGATAGAATTCAGCATTGAACTAGCACCTGGCACCGCTCCCATCTATAAGAAACCTTATAGAATGGCACCCTCAGAATTGGTAGAGTTGAAGAAGCAGATAAAGGAATTATTGGACAAAGGTTTTATTCGAGCCAGCTCCTCACCATGGGGTTCACCAGTGTTGTTCGCCAAGAAAAAGGATGGGACACTGAGACTGTGTATAGACTATCGAGCTCTCAACATGGTCACCATCAAAAACAAATATCCGATGCCACGGATAAATGATTTGTTTGACCAGCTCGCACAAGCCAAGGTGTTCTCAAAAATTGATTTGAGATCGGGATATCATCAATTGAAAGTACGGACAGAAGATATCCCTAAGACAACATTTACCTCCAGATACGGATTATATGAGTTCACCGTGATGCCTTTTGGACTGACGAACGCCCCCGCATATTTTGTCCACCTCATGAACAAAGTGTTTATGAAATTCATGGACAAATTTGTTGTGGTGTTCATTGATGATATTCTGGTTTACTCAAGGACACCAGAAGAGCATGCTGAGCATCTCAGAATTGTTTTGGGAGAATTAAGGAAACATCAGTTGTACGCCAAATTTAGCAAGTGTGAATTTTGGCTAAGGCAAGTTGGTTTCCTAGGCCACATATTAACCCAAGAAGGCGTGGCCGTAGACCCAGAGAAAGTCAAAGCCATACTTGACTGGCAGCCACCAGCCAACGTGACAGATGTGCGGAGTTTCCTTGGAATGGCCGGATATTACAGAAGATTTATTGAAGGATTCTCCACTGTGGCAAAACCAATGACACAGTTGCTCAAGAAAGACAAGAAATTTGTATGGACGGAAGCATGCGAGAAAAGCTTCCAAGAACTCAAGAAGAAACTAACAACCGCACCGGTCTTAACTGTGCCAGACATACACAAGAGTTTTGAAGTATATTGTGACGCATCCCGGAAGGGCCTCGGATGTGTGCTGATGCAGGATGGCAAAGTTGTCGCGTATGCTTCCAGGCAACTACGGAAGCATGAGGAAAATTATCCAACTCATGACTTGGAGCTAGCAGCGGTCATCCATGCACTCAAGGAGTGGAGGCACTTTCTGTTGGGAAATCGTTGTGAAATATATACGGACCATAAGAGCCTTAAATATATTTTCACACAGCCAGAGCTAAATTTACGCCAACGACGCTGGTTGGAATTGGTCAAGGACTATGATGTCGGCATTCACTACCATCCAGGGAAAGCTAATGTAGTGGCAGATGCTCTTAGTCGGAACCCCAGACCAGACAACAACAGTCCGCAAAACTTGAGGTCTGAGTTTCAGCAGGAGTTCGCTAGACTCAACATGGTGTTGGTCTCTGAAGGCACTGTATCGAATCTGGAGATACATCCCACCCTAATGGAACAAATCAAGAAGGCTCAGCAAGGGCACCCCAGCATCGAAGGAATAAAGAGGAAAATGAGCCTTGGCAAGGCTTCAGAGTTCGTCACAGACAGTGAAGGAATATTATGGTACGGGGACAGACTTTGCGTCCCGAACATTGAGGAACTCAAGCAACAAATCCTAACCGAGAGCCACACTGCTCCATACTCGATCCACCCTGGAGGAACCAAAATGTACAAAGACATTCAGGAAAGATTTTGGTGGCACGGTATGAAAAGGGATATAGCCGCATTTATTGCTTGTTGCGATTCATGTCAGCGCATCAAAGCCGAACATCAAAAGCCAGCAGGGCTGCTACAACCAAACAGGATACCTGAGTGGAAATGGGATGAGATTGGGATGGACTTCATCGTCGGACTACCTCGATCGCAACGCGGAAATGATGCCATATGGGTCATCACAGATAGGCTAACCAAGGTAGCCCATTTCATTCCCGTAAAGACGACCTACTCCACTCAAAGGCTAGCCAAGCTTTATCTCTCTCGTATAGTCTGTCTGCATGGAGTCCCAAAAACTATAATATCCGACCGAGGCACTCAATTTGTCTCTAAATTTTGGGATCACTTACAACAAGCTCTGGGCACGCAACTAGCATTCAGTACAGCGTACCACCCTCAGACTGATGGACAAACGGAACGCGTAAACCAAATCTTAGAGGACATGCTGAGAGCCTGTGTGCTCACCTATGGATCCAGTTGGGAAGAAAGTTTGCCGTATGCCGAGTTTGCTTACAACAACAGTTACCAGGCCAGCCTGCAAATGGCACCCTTTGAAGCATTGTACGGACGGAGGTGTCGTACCCCACTAAATTGGTCAGAAACAGGTGACAGTCGTATCTTCGGCCCAGACATGCTCAAGGAGGCCGAGGAGAAGGTTAAACAGATCAGGGACAGACTCAAGACAGCTCAAAGCCGACAAAAGAGCTATTACGATAAAAAACATCGTGAGGTCAGCTTTGAACCCGGTGACTCCGTATACCTACGAGTGTCTCCTATGAGGGGCCTGCAACGGTTCAAAATTAAGGGGAAGCTAGCCCCGAGATTTATTGGACCATTATGTGTGATTGCGCGAAGAGGCACAGTAGCCTACCAACTAGACCTACCCAAGGAGCTGTCAGACGTCCATGACGTATTCCACGTCTCACAATTGAGAAAATGTGTGAGTAACCCGGAAAAGCATGTGTCTCATGAGAGCATTGATGTGCAACCAGATCTCACCTACAGAGAACGGCCAGTAAAGATATTGGAAGAGTCTGAATGGAGGACCCGTCAGAAAACAACCAAATTCTTCAAGGTCCAGTGGAGCAACCACACTGAGGATGAGGCTACTTGGGAAAGAGAAGATTTCCTTCAGGCAGAATATCCATATCTATTTGAGGATCAACTGAAATCTCGAGGGCGAGATTTTTCCTAAGGGGGTAGGTGTTGTGACACCCAAAATTTTATTTGGCTTTTTCAAAACTTTTATTTTATTTGAGGAGGGTATTTAAAAAATTTTCTTCTAAAGAACCCACCTTCTCATAAACTTTCTTTTATGGCAAGTGTTTTATTTGGATTCACCCAAGACTTGATTTTGGTCTTGGAGGTTTTTCTTTTTTTTTTACTTGGACTCAAAACCAAATGCTTTTCACTTAGGAAAATTTCTTTTGAAATCTTTTAAATGGCACTATGGTACTTTTGAGTGATCTTTCCTCCTTTTCAAAAATCCCTCTTGCCATGACCCAAGTGGAAATCCACTTCCATAAACCTTTCCCCACCTTTGGATCATGATGTACCTCAAATACAGCAAGTTGAACCTCTCCATATAATTTTTCCCATTTATTTCTTATCAAAAACTATTTCTGCCTTCTATCTTGATCCTTGGAGGTTTTCAAAGGAGCTACCCTTTCTGCTTTGAATTTTGCCTCCAAACCAATTCCCCTAGCTAGTCCTTTGAACCCTCAACCAAGATCCATGAAGATCCACTGGTCTTCAGTTCAATTTTTTCAAACTACACTTGCTGCAAGTTTGGGCCTCATTTGCCAAATTTGATGAAATTCATTTAAATCCTTCTCCTAAAAATCCGAGAAAAATCAGGCAGCCTCTGGGTGCATTGAGAGGTCACCTCACCAAGTCCCAGCTCCAGGAAAAATTTTCTTCTTGCCAAATCATTTCGTCGAACACCTACTGGACACTGTTGCTGTCATGTTCAGTTAAGTTCAGAGAACAGTTTCAGTGCACTGTCGTTTTCTTCAGTGTTCGTTGTCCATCTCGCCAGTGTCGCTGTGGCGTCTTGCTCCCCGTCCCCTCCCCCTTGTCCTCTGCACCGCACGAGCACCTGGAAGGTTGCGGGCGTCGGCGACGAGCAAGAGGAGGTGCGCCGCCCCGTGACCGACGGCAGCGGCGGCTTTGCGGCCGCCAGAGAGGAGCGCAGCGTGGACGGCGCCACCCAGCGCCGCCCAAGCCACCGGAGGCCGCCGCGTGGCCACCCACTCCCCAGTGCGCGCTGCCACCCTCGTCGTGAACCGCTAGGCGCGGAGCGCGCTCTCTGCCGCCGCCGTGCCCGTATGGCCACCCCGTCGAGGACCGGCGCCATTACGCCAAGACCGACCAAGATTAGCAGGGGAACGGCACCAGTACACCTCCCTGATGTTGCCTGGCCACTTAAGCTCCCTGCCAAGCCATTGCCTCGCCGTAATTGCTCGCCGGAGCGATCCCGTTCACGGCCACCCCCTCGATCCGTCTATAAATAGAGGCCCCGAGCTCAAACTCAAACCCACACCACCTCTGCACTCCACCTAGACCACGCCTAGCCACTGGTAGAGCCACGGGAGAGCTTTCTTCCTCAACTCCGGCCGCCGCGACCCGCCATGGGATCCAGCTCGATTCGCTCCTGTGCGTGCACCTCTAACCCCCAACTCTTGCTAGTAGCTCTCTTATGCATCCACTCTCCTGACCCGCGCTTCAATTCGGAGTTTGTAGCGCCCACCGGAGTTCTCCACCATCGCCCGAGCCGCCGTCCGCCGGAGAAATTGTCGCCGTCGACGTGGTGCTCTCCGACGACCAAGTCCACCACCCACCGATGCGGAAGGACACGCTGAAGCTCTTGGTACACTCCGATCTCCCTGACTCCCCGTGGTTCGATGCCGGCGACCACCGCAGTCTTTGGGCGCCGGCGAGGATTTAAACCTGACATGTGGGACCCCCACGTCAGCCTCTCTTCTTTCTCTCCCCGAAGCGTTTTCCGTTGGCGCCTTCGGGCAAGTACATTTTCTCTGTGGGCTGGCGCGTTTCTCTTCGAACCGTTTTCTGTTTTCTCAGTTAAGTCCCTGGTTCTTTTCTGTTTCATCACAGATTAGTCCCTGGACAAAAACCCTTATAACTTTTTAATAAAAAGTGATTTTTGAGTGATTCTTTTTCTGACAGTCTTATATTTTTGTCTAGTTTTTTATAGTATTTATTTGGATAATTTTTGGGACAACTTTTATACACGTGATGATTTTCACGTTAGTATACGTTTTCGCTATACCGTAGGTTCCGGAAGAGGTGACGGAGACGCGAACTTCGCCGAGCTAGACACCAACTTCTCCGAACCAGGCAAGCATGTTCGAACCTTTGATATGACGGGTGTTTTGCATGTTTGCTTGAATGGTTTGTGCATGGCATATGAGCATCGGTGAGTATCTCGTTGCATGTAAGGCAACTATCCGTGTGCTCCAAAGTTACTGTGATCTCTGATGAGAGATGGCCTAGTCATGTGGTGACATGAAAGGCAGTAAGGTGGTATTGTTGTAGCATGCCAGCCTTACGATATCCGATAAACTCCGATGTTAACGTGGACTGAGTCACGTTATCGTTCTTCCCCTTTTCCGTGCCGCCACATGTTTTCTGCCAAGAATACGGTTTAGTAAGCTGGTAACCTCTTTCCGAGTACACACCAAATAGAGGGGCCGGGATGAGGGTTCCATGGCCCTGGATTAAAGCCAGTCATCCGGTCAGGGGGCATGGGTGTTTCCGGTTGGGACCGAGAGGGGGGCACCCCTTAGAGCGCGCGTATATAAATTTGATCCCATGCTACGCGAGGTTGTAGCCTCCCCGTCTCAAGGTTTTTCTTGAACGTTGCCGAGGGTGATTCCTGGCTTCGGAATGTTGAATGGGTGTGTACTGGTTAGATGTGTTTCTTCCAAAACACCGTAAACGGAACTAGTCCCCGTGACTACTGAAATCCGTTGGCTGTGGTTAAAGTACAAACTCTGCAGAGTCAATCCTTCCGAGTCATCGTATCTATGGTCAAGGACCATGGCCAGTATACCCATATCTATGTCAATCCTCGTGGTAAATCCCCGGTGAACAAGCTTGAGTGGTAAACCCAATTTAATTGTTATTCCTGTGGATGGACTAACCTTTTATTTACCTCGTACTTGTAATGAATTATATTCTTGAGCTACTGAATTATTGAGTTAAGATATAAGCCCTTTATGTGATGTCGCTCAGACGTCCGACTGTGGCACTCTTGTTATTTACTTTTGATATAAGCCCTTTATGTGATGTCGCTCAGACGTCCGACTGTGGCACTCTTGTTATTTAGTTTTGATATAAGCCCTTTATGTGATGTCGCTCAGACGTCCGACTGTGGCACTCTTGTTATTTACTTTCAATATAATCCCTTTATGTGATGTCGCTCAGATGTCCGACTGTGGCATGCACTGTTGTTTATTCTTTCAATATAAGCCCTTTATGTGGTGTCGCCTTGACGCCCGACTGCGGCATTGTTATTCTTGTATTTTCCTCTCGAGGAGTCATTCAGACACTCGTTTGGCCCTCAGTATTTATTTTGGGATTTCGGGAGGACTACCGCCCGACTTCTCTTTTATTTTTCCACGCATTTTTGTCCCTTCGTCTGGTTGCACTTGATAATCTGTTCGCATGCATCATGTTTACATTTGTTATATCTTATGTCCGAACTGTCTTGCGAGTACTTTCATAGTACTCACCTGGCTTGTTGATTTGGCCAGATGTTGACGAAGGCGATCTCTTGGATGAAGAGTTTGATAGTGAGTCCGACGCCTAGAGGAATCCCAGTCAGTCCCGTGCGATCCTGGATATTGGTCACTTGTATCATATACGCTTCCGCCACCCGCAATAAGTCTCCTCGAGCCTCACTCCGACGCTCGAAGAGCTGTTAGTTTTCAGGAGTCATATCACCCACTTCGCTGTGATATACCCACCCCCGCTTTTATCGTGAGTCAGTAGATTTGCCACCCTATCCGCCTTTCTGTATTATTGGTGTGTTTGTAATAAATTGTTGAGCAGTCCCCGCTCAACTTTGTATTATATTCAGTACTCCTGGTATTTTCTTCTGTGATCAAGATTTTGTCTACCAGTAAGAAGGAATTCTTCTCTACTGGTCCGTAAAAGGGATCGGTCTCTCAATAAATATTTTTATTGGAAAACCGGTCGTGACAGTACCTTAGTGAACTTATAACCTCCCACCTGAGGTGCCACCACCAGAGCCAGATGACCCGGATTGTCAACCCGGGATGGATGATCTTCTCTACTCCACACAATCGGCTGCTCAGACCAGCGTAAATAACGGGGCACCGCCGGTTCAACGGCATTCACCGCCCTTTTATGAAGCTTCTGATCATGCTTGTCCAAGCTAGTGGTGAAGACATGATACTGTCCGCTATTCAATTGCTTCGGGTTGCTCTGGTAACCCGACTGCTGCTGCTGCTGCTGATTGCCCTGATGATTATAGCCACCTTGATTGCCCTGATTACTTTTATTGTTATGTCCACCCTGATTACCGTGGAAGCCTGAAACGGAATTTCCTCCACCATAACCCGGCCCATGAGATCCGGGGCCCGAACTGCCTCCTGGTCCATGATCATACCGGAAAGAATCAGAATTTTTGAACTCTTGAATGATGTAACAATCTTTCCAGAGGTGTGTGGACGGGTTCTCCTTCGTCCCATGCTTTGGACAGGGTTGGTTCAACAGATAAGAGAAACGGTCCGGATTAGGATCTGGCCTTCCATCGCGCTGGGGCGGCTTACCCTTACGCCGCTGGCCCTTGTCATGTGTATTAGTGTTAGCCACAAAGTCTAAACCGTGGTCCGCTTTACGCTTGCCGCCGTTTCCATGACCCGCCGGGTTGTGGTGCTGCCCCTTGGCGTTGCCGCTCTTCTTTCCCTTCCCTGTCTTATCATCGTCAGACTCGGGATCCTTGGTACTAACAGAATCGGCATACCTCACCAGTGCAGCCATGAGGGTTGCCATGTCATTACAATGACGTTTTAGCCGTCCCAACTTCAACTTCAGGGGTTCAAACCGGCAATTGCCTTCCAAGGTTAAAACTGCGGTGTCAGCGTTGATGCGGTCTGATGAATGCAAAATCTCCGAAACCCGGCGCACCCAATGGGTTGTTGATTCTCCTTCCTCCTGGACACAGGCAGCTAAGTCCATAATTGACATGGGCTGCTTGCATGTATACTTGAAATTCTGAATAAACCGGGCTCTCAATTCGGCCCATGACCTGATAGAATTAGCCGGTAAGCTCTTTAACCAAGTGCGGGTTGTCCCTTCTAGCATCATGGTGAAGTATTTCGCACAAGCCGCATCATTCACATCCAGCATCTCCATGGCCATCTCGTAGCTTTCAACCCATGTTTCCGGGGATAAATCGGCGGTGTAATTCGGCACCTTGCGCGGGCCCTTGAAATCCTTGGGTAGGCGCACATTGCGCAACGCTGGGACAAGACATGGCACTCCCAAGGAACTAGAGGTAACTCCTGGTTCCACTGATGTGGTTGGATGAACCAGAGTAAGCTGACGGGCTTCATGCTGCACCGCTAACTCGGCCTCTCTGCGTGCCCGAGCCCGGTTCACCACCTCCTGAGCATCACCAGCACCACCCGCCGGGTTATTGCCACGGGGTTGATCACAGTTCCGCGCATTGCTTGACACTGCCGGTTCATCCATACGCCTGCTGTAACTCCTGCTTGGACGGGGAGTGGAATGAATCCGATCGCGACTATACGAATAAGCCTCCTGTTGAATCAAGGCTGTCTGAAGAAGCTCCTTAACCCGACGCGTCTCGACTGCCGCTGGAGAATCGCCTTCGATCGGGATGGCCGCCAGCCGTGAAGCTGCAGCGACAATGTTGTCCATCGGGTTAGAATAATGACCCGGTGGCGTGGGGACATGCGGTGCCACAATATTGTCCTGACGAGGAGGATCCACCAAACGTGGCTGAACCGGCGCTCCCGCCCCCGGTGCCTCCGTCCGGTTTACCACCTGCGGATTACTAGTCCCTGCTCCTGGGGTATTAAAGAGATTTCTAGTGTCATAAACCGGCGGCAGGCGAGATCAGTGCCTCCTCTTCAGGACTTCATTCGACGCACTCTGATCCAGCATAATCCGGTAAGCTTGTGCATCCAAAGCGGCCTGCTCCGCGGCTATCCTGGTATCCTCAGCTGCTAAGTCGGCTTTGGCCTGGGTGATCTGATCTTTCGCTTTCGCGATTTCCACATTGTGTGCATACTGATCCGCTGGGTTAACCTCCGCCATCAGCGTTGCCAACGCGTCAAACAAATCAGATAGAACCTAAGCTGGTGGTTGCACAGGGCCTCCTGCCCCGGCCGCTGCCGCCGCCGCTGATCCGGAAATCATCGCCGCTGTGGTCGAAGAGTGGAGCACCGGTTGCGTGCCGGCCATGAAGACCGCAACCCGGTTTGGCAGATCAAAGGGGTCTGGAATACTGTCGCCATCGGAACAGCCCCCAATCCGGCTATCTTGTAACTGATATAACGACTCGGTCTCTCCGGTCGATGACTCGTCGCCGGAATAAACGACGGTCTCACCACCAGATTCCGATCTATCCTCAGATTCCCCTCCACGGATAACTCCCACGAAGGCACGCTTCATGATAGGCTTGACCCGGGCAGGTCTCGCACACCGAGCCGTCTCGACGAGGTCGGTGCAGATGTCCGGCTCAGGGCCCGTTTCGCCGATCTTGCCAATGAAGACGTGTATGCCACCAAAGGGGACCAGTACCCGTACTCGATTGAGCCGGCCTCGGGGCCCCAGCCTGCATCGCCGATCTAGAGCTTGTCGCCACGACTTTTGGTCATCCGGCCCACAGCGTAACCCTTGAGTCCTTCGAAGTTGCCCTCCAAGAACTTGAAACCATCGTGCGATAGCCCCACGGTGGGCGCCAACTGTCGTGGTTTTGTCACGGCAGATGTCCTAGAGAAAGGACTTAGTCGTGGAGCCATCGCTACGGGTTAGCTTAAAGGGGTTAAAGCGGACAAGGGACGCAAGAGTGTTTTATACTAGTTCGGCCCCTTACGATGAAGGTAAAAGCCTACGTCTAGTTGTGATGGAATTGATGGGGTTTCGATGACCAGGGAGCGAATACGCTTTGCCTGAGTCTCGAGGTGTTGTGTGTTGTCCCTGAACCACCGCCGGGTCGTCCCCTTATATACATGGGTTGATGCCCGTCGGTTTACAGACTCCGAGGCCGGCTCATAATCGTGCCCGGCTCGGTCTCTGCTACCTCTATCTTACAACACAAGTTTACATAACAATGCTGGTTTGTGTCTACAGGCCTTAAACCGGCTTTGGGCCCTGGGCCTTCATGAAGCGTCACCGTCTGTCTTCATAGGCTTCAGATACAGATGAACTACTTATGGGATTAACCCGGCCTCTCCTAGCCGGTTTACGCCCAGTGGTAATATCCCCAATAGAGGTTCTTTTCAACTTACTCTTTTTACCCACTGGCAGGTCTTATTTGTCTACCACTTAACTCTGTTGATTCAATTGACCAGGAAATTGCTCGTTCTTCCTCTGGTGATTCATCGCAAACCGAATTGCGGGCTTTTAAAACTGCCCCTGGGTAACAATGATTACCTTATATTCTGTAACTCTTTATACTTTTATACTTATACTGACTTGTCACCACCTGTGAAGCGGACAAGCAAAGCCTAGCAAGAAAACAAAGGTTTCCAAGCCAGCTGAGGATCCTAAAGTTATTGAACCGGAAGAACAAGTCTCTGCACCTGATGCTTCCGAAAAACAACCAGATGATCCTACCCCTGATGTTTCACCTGAGATTCCGGATCTCTGTATTGGTGACACCAATATTAATTCTTCGAACCCCGCACCATCAAGTCCACCTAGGCCGTCGGAGACCCATACTGATGATATTCTGATCACTGGCACCGGCTTTACAAAATCGGGAAATCCAATAGCTTTGGCCAAGCATACTGCCAAGCAAGAGGTTATTGAAAGGCGGAAGATGAGGTTTGACGTCTCCCATTATGCACAACTGAGTAGCAGTGAGACACTCTCTGGTTATCTCAGCCAAGTACACTCCAGCCACGATCTTGAAGTTGATATGGTGAAACAAAAGCACCAAAAGTATGAGGTATAACTTCCCACTTTGAATAATATGTACATCCTGCCAGCCCCAAGTCTACTGGTTATGACAAAATTGAATAGGCTGTAGACTTAGAATAATCCATAAGCTTCTGTCATAGAATCCCTCCAAGGCCGGTTTGTCATAGTTAAAAGTAAACCGGATGTTTAACCAATTTAGCATTGCATCCGTAGTCCCCAAGGGCCGGTTTAATCAGCATGAATGAGCCGGTCCTATTTACCATTGTCTAAGAAAGGAGAGCTTATCTGTGTAGCCCCCATGAGTCGGCTGGGACTGTTTACAGCACAACCGGCTCATCATTAAGAAGATACAAGCGATATGCATTAGCCCCCAAGTGCCAAGTAGTCTTGCTTGCAAAGTGCTTGGGACTTTATTCATAAGATCCGTTTTACTTAAAGAAATTCTTTGACAGACATTAGCCCCCAAGTGCCAAGGGTTATTTCTTGCAAAAGACTTGGGACTTATACTCTTGTAACCCGGATATAAATGTATTTTTAATTCTGCTTCATACAGGATGCTACTGCTGAACTTGAGTCACAGTTAAATGATGCAAAGATCCGGCTGGCGAACCAAGAATCTGGGACCAAGAAAGCTGAGTCAAAATTCTAGTTTAGTATAGCTGAATTGGAAAAACTAAAGACCAGTTTTGAGGCTGAGAAAAACACTTGGGCTGGGGAAAAGACCGCTTTAACAGAGCGACCTGAAAAAGCAGAGGCAACTCTTCAAGAGGTAACCACTGAGCTCACCGTCTTAAAACACCGTGTATCTCAGATGGTTTCTGCTATCTTTGGTGAGTCGCCTTGCTATTCATCAAAAGTGAATACTTGTCGTGATAATATAAACCGGCATTAACCAATCTGTGATTTATTTAGGTCCTAGGAGCAGCAACCTGAACCAAGATATGCTTGTAAAGCTGAAGGCGGTCTATACCCTTGTCGAGCAGTTGTATACTGGAGCTCAGCATACACTGGCTACAATCTCTCCGACTAATCAAGCACCAACACTGTTGATAGATGTCTTGAAAAGACTTTCCGTGCTACCAGCCAGGATTGATGAAATGAAGCGGTCATTTGCAAGAGCCGGTGCTATGACGGCTTTGAGCTGGGCCAAGGCATGGGTACCAGAGCTTGAACCGTCTGAGGTAGCCACTGGGTACCCAAGTTTGAAAGAAGATGGTACGCCGTTTGATCAGAAGGACTTCTCGGCTTGTGTGAAAGAAATACGTCCGATGGCGACTATGATTGCCAATGATGCAGACCTTTCAAAGTACCATCCGGCTTACAACGAGGAGAATCAGAAGATGCCAACCCCAGCGTATAGAGTGATGGACTTAATCCCCCCAATCCGTAAGCACACTTTTGCCCCTGAAGTTGAGCCGTTTGATCTTATAGATGACGATGCTGGATTTCAAGCTTTATCTGGCATCGATTGGTCATCTCCAAATTTTCAGACGGCGGAGGAGGACGAAGGACCGGAAAGGGATGACCCAGAGGCCTCCAGTCAGCAAGGCCAAGAAGATTGAACCGCCGGGCGGTTTATATATTTGATCCTTGAAAAAATACTCGATCTCATTCGGCTCACGGAGCCATGTAATAGGGTAGTAAAAACTTAAATCTGCCGTGCCATCGTGCACGTTTCTGCTTTTTGCGCAAGACTGCTGATCACCATTGTGAGAAAACATCACCTTATGCTTATGATAATATTTGATTTATGCCGATCTGATCGATTATTGTCCTACACACAAAGAAAGTACAAATGCCCTGGCGGCTTACCGCCGGGCAGGTCGTGATACCCTATTGAAGCCACTGAGGATGAATAGTCCACAACCAGGGCCGGTCTGACAATTGTTAAATAAGATGTCATACCTGTAGTATATGCTTATACTGCCGGCTTATCAACTTCGTGCAGTTAGAGGTGTTAGAGCTGTAACTCTAAACATAAGAGTATGATACTCTGGCGACTTAGAGTCTGCCATCCTGGCGGGTTATAGAGACCCAAAAGATGCTTCAAATATGAGCCATAAGTAGGGCAGCTGGGCACGGCTTGTAAAAAACCAGAAGGCAAAGAAAAGATCGTAGAATATAAATAAGAAATCAAAAGAAATTCGAGGCTTTTGTAGGCTGCCAAGCCAAAGTGTCTTCTTCGATGAAACTATCCCGAGCCACTGGAAGGTACGTGCTTTCCGTGAGCCTGACTCACAATACCCAATTGACATTTGAACCCAGATAAAGTCAGGTCTTGCTCAAAGATAGACTTATCAGGAGTACGCGGGGTCAGAGTAACAGCATGCATCACGGGCTGATTTATCCAAGTTTCAAGGAAGGCGGCTGATGAAGCCTGGCCCTATCCTGACTATCTGTATGCCGTGCTCTCACATGACAAGCCGCCGTTTGAACCTTAACAAGCTCAGGTCTTGGTCGAATACGCCGTAAAGATTGATCGTTAAGAGTTCGACGGGTCAATCGGGATTACCCGATGGAGTTGAAGCAGCTGGTATACAGGTAGGATGACCCGGAAAGGTTATGTTCTCTTTGGTCGAATACGCCTATGTTTGAACAAACCTGGTCAAGAGGGCAGTAACGCTATGTTCTCTTTCGTCGAATACGCCTATGTTTGAACAGGAAGCCCCCAAGTGACATACTGACAAGCTGTGCTCATTAGGGACCTATGTTTGAGCTGTGCTATGCATCCAACTCTCTTTGGTCCCTGTAGTTTGGGCGTCAAGCCTCTTAAGTGAACATGTAAGATGATGATAAAGACTCAGCTTCGAGGAAGTGAAACGACAGAGGCCCTGAATTATCAGGGATGCCGGCTTTATTATACTGTTTATAATATATACATCATCAAACTATGTACATCACGAGAGCCGGTGGCTCAAGTATAGTAGGGTCGAAGATGGGCAATATTCCACGGCCGACGGGTCTCCTCCTCCGACTTACGTCAATCCTTGTGGTTTCGAACGTCGATGAGATAGTATGACCCATTATGCAGATTCTTGCTGACCACAAAAGTTCCCTCCCAAGGCGGTGATAGCTTATGCATATCTGTTTGATCCCGGATGAGCCGGAGCACTAAGTCGCCTTCTTGAAAAGTTCTGGTTTTGACCCGGCGGCTGTGATAACGACGCAAATCTTGCTGATAAATCGCCGAACGCGCCGCCGCGATATCACGCTCCTCATCCAACAGGTCCAGTGCATCTTGATGTGCCTTTTCGTTGTCAGCTTCAACGTAAGCCACTGTGACGCCCGGATAATTAAGCTACAGTAATTCTCTACTAATGATTCCACGTCACTTCTATTACTGTTGCTAATCTCGCGTTAGTTCGAAAACGATTCAAATTCAAATTCAAGCAAACAATAAAAGTTTTCAAGTGTTAAAACTAAAATGTTCGGAGTGAACCAAATATTGCATAGGTAATTATGGTGGAGAAACCACACCTTTATAAAATGTTTAAATACTGCTAGATGAATAAAACAGCAGTAAAAACAATTATTTAAATACCTTTTGTAATTAATAAAATGTCAAACTAATTTATTTAAGGACTAGGCTTTTTGTGACTATGGACTAAGTTGAAATACTAATTTAGATGCTACGTGTAAATTTTACTAAAACTAAAATAATAGGAAACGAAACTAAAACATAAAAGGTAAAACAAATAAAGGTAAAAACAAAAACAAAAGAAAAGGAAACCCCCCTGCTGGGCCGTAGCCTAGCTGGCCACTAGGCCCAACTAACTAAGCCAGCCCAACCCCCCACTGTCTCCTACCTCTATTCATCAGGGGAGAGGTGGACGACGAACGACCGTCCGTGGCCGCGGATGGCCACGGGGCGGCCATCCAGGTCCCCTGGCACCTTACTAGGTTGCCCCGGCATGCCCCTGCTAACCCTAGAACCGCAGGGCCCCTTTCCCCTCGCTCTCCTCCCCAATCTGAAGAGCCACCCGACGCAATCGTCACCATTGTCGCATCGATCCCGCAGCCACCAACCGCCTCTCGCCTCGCCGAATTGTCGTCGATCTTCGCCGCCGTCTCCTACGCCCTCCGGTGCTACTAGACAGAGCCGGGAGCCACTGTGTTGAGCCCCGCACCGCCTTCTTCTTCCTCGGCCCCGTCGAGCTTCGCCTTCGATTCCGGCACCTCTGAGCCTTCCCCGAGCCCACTAAGCACATCTGCAGGCTCTATGTGAGCCCCCCTTTCGATTCCCCTTCTCTCCCCTTGAATCTCCTCTGTTTCGCCATTGTTCTGCCGTGGCCGAAGCTCACCATGGCCGGACCGCCGGAGCTCCGCTCCTGTGCGTACTCGCCCACTCCCGCGCCACCTTGGCCTCCCTGTGCGCGCCCACTGCTGCGCCTTGCCATACGCCCCGCTCCCTACCCGCGGTCGTTGCACCCCTGGCCGCACCCGAGGAGACCCGCACTTGCTGCTGCTCGTCGCGCGCTCGGCCGCCATGGATGGGAGCTCGAGCTCTTGTGTGTGTGCGCGTACTAGTGCCGGTAGCTGCTATTGGTGCTATTCCGATGCCGCTGCCTTCTACTGCTCTGCTGCGCCGCCGCTACCGGCCATGCCCCGACCACAGCCCCGCTCGCCCACACGCGTCCGCGACCCCTGGCCTCTCCGGCCCGCGCCAACCTCTCCCGGCCGAGCCCCGCCGTGGCTCGCCAAGGCCACCCTGCTCCCTCTGCAGCGCCCCACCGCCACTTGCTGGCGGCCGCGCGCGCCCCGCCGCTGCCTCGGTGGGTGCCTCGCCTCGCAGCGCCTTATCGGGCGGGCTGGCGCCCGTCGCCCGGCTCCGCCCGTTCGCTAGCGCTGGATGCCCGCACCCGCTATGGCCCTCTAGACAACTAACTAGGGGCCCCACGCCCCAGACAACTAAAAAGAAAGAACTAAAAATAAATAAATAAATAATTAAATTAATTCTGTTTAGATTAACCTAACCATTAGGTAAACTAATTAACTCTGTTTAATTAACCAGCTAACTAAACAGCCTATGACATGCGGACCGCACATGTCAGTTTGACCCAGTCAACACCTCTGTTGACTGGTGATGGCATGCTGATGTCATGCTGATGCAATAATGTTATTTCGAATTGATTTCATAATAATAATTTATAAATTGATTAAAACTTTGAAAATTAATATAAAATAATCCGTAGCTCGGATGAAAAAACTTTGTACATGAAAGTTGCTCAGAATGACGAGACGAATCTGAATACGTAGCCCGTTCGTACACCACACATCCCTAGAATAGCGAACAAGCAACTTTCCCCCTCCGGTTCATCTGTCCGAAAACGCAAAACACCGGGGTTACTTCCCCGGATGTTTCCCCCCTTCGCCGGTATCACCTCCTACCGCGTTAGGGCACACCTAGCACCACTCATTGTCATGTCATGCATCGTCATGCTTATGTTTGCATTATATTTATTGTTTCTTCCCCCTCTTCTCTCGTTCGACACCGAGACCGACGCCGCCGCTACCCAGTACGACTACGGTGCTGACGACCCCTCCTTCTCGGCTGAGCTTCCAGGCAAGCCCCCCCTTGATCACCAGATATCGCCTATTCTCCTCTCTACTGCTTGCATTAGAGTAGTGTAGCATGTTACTGCTTCCGGTTAATCCCATTCTGCTGCATAGCCTGTCATTGCTGATACCTTTACCTGCAATCCTACATGCTTAGTATAGGTTGCTACTACTTCATCAGTGGCCCTACATTCTTGTCCGTCTGCCATGCTATACTATCGAGCCGTGATCACTCGGGAGGTGATCGCGGGTATATACTTACATACATATTATACATGATACATGTGGTGACTAAAGTCGGGTCAGCTCGTAGAGTACCCGCAAGTGGTTCCGATGAGGGGGCTGAAAGGACAGGTGGCTCCATCCCGGTAGAGGTGGGCCTGGGTTCCCGACGGCCCCCGACTGTTACTTTGTGGCGGAGCGACAGGGCAGGTTGAGACCACCTAGGTGAGGGGTGGGCCTGGCCCTGGTCGGTGTCCGCGGTTACATCAATTAACATGCTTAACGAGATCTTGGTATTTGATCTGAGTCTGGCCACTGGCCTATACGCACTAAACAACTACGCGGGAACAGTTATGGGCACTCAACGTCGTGGTATCAGCCGAAGCCTTCTTGACATCAGCGACTGAGCGGCGCGCGCCAAATTGGACTGGAATGCCCGCTCTTGTATTAGGGAGGCTAGGTCTGCTTCCGGCCGCCCACGCAACGTGCAGGTGTGCAACGGGCGATGGGCTCAGACTCCTGCGCCATAGGATTTAGACCGGCGTGCTGACCTCTCTATTGTGCCTAGGTAGGGCTGCGACGTGTTGATCTTCTGAGGCCGGGCATGACCCAGGAAAGTGTGTCCGGCCAAAGGGGATCGAGCGTGTTGGATAATTTGGTGCACCCCTGCAGGGAAGTTTATCTATTCGAATAGCCGTGATCCTCGGTAACAGGACGACCCAGAGTTGTGCCTTGACCTTATGACAACTAGAACCGGATACTTAATAAAACACACCCTTCCAAGCGCCAGATATAACCCGGTGATCGCTCTCACACAGGGTGACGAGGGGAGGATCGCCAGGTAGGATTATGCTATGCGATGATACTTGGTGAACTTACCATCTACTCTCTTCTACATGTTGCAAGATGGAGGCTGCCAGAAGCATAGTCTTCGACAGGACTAGCTATCCCCTCTTATTCTGGAAGTCTGTAGTTCAGTCCACCGATATGGTCCCTTTACACATATACCCATGCATATGTAGTGTAGATCCTTGCTTGCGAGTACTTTGGATGAGTACTCACGGTTGCTTTGCTCCCCCTTTTCCTTTCTTCCTGGTTGTCGCAACCAGATGCTGGAGCCCAGGAGCCAGACGCCACCCTCGACGACGACTCCTACTACACCGGAGGTGCCTACTACTACGTGCAGGCCGCTGACGACGACCAGGAGTAGTTTAGGAGGATCCCAGGCAGGAGGCATGCGCCTCTTTCGATCTGTATCCCAGTTTGTGCTAGCCATCTTAGGGCAACTTGTTTAACTTATGTCTGTACTTAGATATTGTTGCTTCCGCTGACTCGTCTATGATCGAGCACTTGTATTCGAGCCCTCGAGGCCCCTGGCTTGTATTATGATGCTTGTATGACTTATTTTATTTTTAGAGTTGTGTTGTGATATCTTCCCGTGAGTCCCTGATCTTGATCGTACACGTTTGCGTGTATGATTAGTGTACGATTGAATCAGGGGCATCACAAGTTGGTATCAGAGCCGACTGCCTGTAGGAATCCCGTTCCACACTCCTTGGCCGAAGTCGAGTCTAGTCGATGAAAACTATTTTACTAACATGGCTGTGTGGCCCATGGGCCCACGTCGCCATTGGGTGGTATTAGGATCTTTTTTTCCTCGTCTATACTCTGGGACTCTGATCTCTCTTGTATTCGGGTTAAATAAATTTTGCTAAATCTAACATTAGGATCTCGTGATCACTTTCACCCGGAGAGCACCTTATTACCGATGATCGTCTGCTGCACCAGAAGATTCTGAAGATACTCTATGATGTTCTCTCGAGACTTTGTGCCATCGCTTTTGCAATTCCCTTCCATCGATAAACACCTATGGATAACTATGCACACTTTCCATTCTTACATTCATTCCCCGTTGATCCTGTTTTTACAAGATACCCCGGAATTCTCTTTATTGTTCCGAGAATACTTTGTGCCTACTGTTAGCTCTTTTCAGCGTGAATACACCTGCAAATAATTTCTCACGCTTACCGAGTATCCGCTCACCCCCAGTTGATTCATGTATTTCACAAAAGTCTTCGAAATACCATTTGATTTTCCGAAAATCCTCAGCAGCCTATTGCCCTTGAAATTCTTGCTTGCTTACACTATCGGTAATCCCATAAGTCTAGTAATCTTGTTGACATCATTTGTCATTATCATTTTGAGTCCGTTGATTCAATATGTTGCGATTGCTTACAATCCTCAGATGAATCCTAGGATTCATCCTTCCGTCTCAGATGTCATTTGAACATGAGCTGGTTCTCGACCAATCAAATTGCCGTCGATTGTGCCCCTAAGTCTATTCCACTTATCCATCCTCGATCAGAGCGTCTGCTTCCGATCCTTTGATTTGGAATCATAATTCCTTTGCATTTAAGCTTTGAATTATTCAGATGATTCCATAACCTATTGCATTTGCATTCTTTCCTCTTCTGGTTGAGTACCGATACTCACATCCGATCCTTTGTGGACCATCAAGTCCTTTGTTGGATTGTTATCCGACAGTGTCCTTCAGATTTAATCACCTTGTGAGCTATTTCCCTGATACATAATACTATTGGTAAATCCTATACTCTGATTTGGCCAACCATGCTCTGCTTTCGAGCTGGTGATATTTACTATTGAATCTTGTGGTATATGTTTCCATGATGCCCCGATGGGTTGACCTAGGCCTTCTTTAATATGTGTGAACGTGAAAGTTTTCACTAGCCATACTCTTCTGGTATTTTGCCAGATAAAATTTCAAGACTACAACTTCATCGAACGCGAGAAGTGAATGAAAGGTTATGCATTGGAGAAGTCGGAGTCGACCTTGAACTTTGTGTTCATGCCCATGGACATGATGTAGATCTTATCATTAAAGCCTCTCTTAAATCATTTTTTTCTTGGTATAAGTTTATCTTATATCTGGGATCTGGCCTTTTACAATTGTGGTTCCGACCATATGTTCTTCTTTGATCCCATTTCTCAGGCAAGTTTAAGCACTTGTCTTCTATGGATCAATACACCACTCCAACCTTTACTTTGATCTTTCGTCGAGTATTACACCCTGGTATCTCGAGATTATCACGGAACTGCATAACTTCTTATGAGTTCTCCATCAAGTACTACATTCTCACTGATTCCAATTTTTTCACGGGCTCTGAGTCATTAAACACTCAAGGACACCGATAACTGAACCGAGTCCGCATCGCGATTAAACAACTATTAGTAATCTTCTTTACTTACAAGTTTGTACTCGATCACGTCATTTCTAGCCTGATCGGCTGTAGCAGTATCGTGCTGATTTTAACTGTGCTACCTGGTCCTTATTCCCAGAGCACCACTTTCGGCGATGAGCTAAGCTTGCATCGATCTTCCTTGTCTTATCGTTTCACCTCGAACAACAAGCTTGATTCCGAGTTGGTGTCGCATCCGTGGTTCCAATAATCTTTTGCTGCATTAGTCATGTTGCTTGATGTAGCCGCTGTTCAATTGCTTCTTCATGGAGCCTCTAGACAAAGTTTGTCATGATCATCATTAGCATTCTGAGCTCTTCCAGGATATCAATTGAATTCATGATGAGAAATACCATCCTTGCCCTCGATGATTCATGTTATCATGGACCACTTTATTGCTTTCCGTTCAACACAAACTTGTTCGTGTTTTGTGTATACCTTGAGATCCTTGCTATCCAGCATTTGTTCTCCTTTACCTTGGAGTATTACCATCTTTTATGTCAAAAATGTCGTGAGAATTTCACCACCTCTTAAGAATTCTTGATACAGGTGATACTTCTTGCCATATCTGTTCATTCCTTGGTCCACGTGTTGTTTCTAACCGGAAAACCGACAATTGAACTATGCTGTGCGACTTCAAAACTTTTAGCAACCCTATTACTTTGAAGTTAATGGTCGATATTTCATTCTTAGACCATTGGTTATCGAATCACCATTCTAACATTGATCACCTATTATGTTTTCATGAATATATGTGAGTTCTTGATCTTACCTTGTAAGTCTATGGTCACCTATTATGTGTTATGATCCGTTAACCCCGAAGTGACAATAATCGGGATACTTACCGGTGATGACCGTAGTTTGAGGAGTTCATGTATTCACTAAGTGTTAATGCTTTGGTCCGGTACTCTATTAAAAGGAGGCCTTAATATCCCTTAGTTTCCGATAGGACCCCGTTGCCACGGGAGGGTAGAACAAAAGATGTCATGCAAGTTCTTTTCCATAAGCACGTATGACTATATTCGGAATACATGCCTACATTACATTGATGAATTGGAGCTAGTTCTGTGTCACCCTATGTTATAACTATTGCATGAGGAATCGCATCCGACATAATTATCCATCACTGATCCAATGCCTACGAGATTTTCACATATTGCTCTTTGCTTAGTTACTTTTCCGTTGCCACTGTTACAATTACTACAAAACTGCTACTGTTACTTTTGCCACCATTACCGTTACTTCCATACTACTTTGCTACTAAATACTTTGCTGCAGATATTAAGTTATCCAGGTGTGGTTGAATTGACAACTCAACTGCTAATACTTGAGAATATTCTTTGGCTCCCCTTGTGTCGAATCAATAAATTTGGGTTGAATACTCTACCCTCAAAAACTGTTGCGATCCCCTATACTTGTGAGTTATCAAGACTATTTTCTGGAGCCGTTGCCGGGGAGCATAGCTCTATTCTTTGAGTCACTTGGGATTTATATCTGCTGGTCACTATGAGGAACTTGAAAGACGAGAAAACCAAAATTTATTCCTCAACTACGAGGGGAGGTAAGGAACTGCCATCTAGCTCTGCACTTGATTCACCTTCAGTTTTGAGTAAGCTTGCGACACCTAAACCTGCTTCTACTATTAATTCTTATATATCGCATGTTATTGATGATGCCACTTCTGCTTTGCATGATACTTATGATGAAACTACTTCTATGCTTGATAATACCGTGCCACTAGGTGAATTTCTTGATGAACAACTTGCTAAGGCTAGAGAGAATGAAATTATTGAAACTGATAATGTTGATGAAAGTGATGATGAAGATTCTCCCCTAGATATGTACTGCCTGTTGTGCCCAAGGGTTATGTTATGGATGAAGAAAATGCTAGAGACTTTCTTGCTTGCAATGATAGGAATGTTCTTAAGAAATTACTAGCTAAGCTAAAAGAAAAATCTTTGAATGCTAGAATGAAATATGACCCTGCTTTTGCTACTTCACCTATCTGTGTTACTGATAAGGATTATGATTTCTCTGTTGATACTGAGATAATTACTTTGGTTGAATCTGATCCTTTTTATGGCTATGAATCTAAAACTGTTGTGGCACATCTCACTAAATTGAATGATATAGCCACCCTGTTCACTAATGATGAGAAAACTCGCTACTACTATATCCTTAAGTTATTTCCATTCTCATTAAAGGGTGATGCTAAAACATGGTTTAATTCTCTTGGTCCTGGCTGTGTGCGTAGTCCCTAGGATATGATTTATTACTTCTCTGCTAAATATTTCCCCGCTCATAAGAAACAAGCTGCTTTAAGGGAAATATATAATTTTGTGCAAATGAACGAAGAGAGTATCCCACAAGCTTGGGGGAGGCTTCTCCAATTACTTAATGCTTTGCCTGATCATCCTCCCAAGAAAAATGAAATACTTGATATCTTTTATAATGGACTAACCGATGCTTCCAGAGACCACCTGGATAGTTGTGCCGGTTGTGTTTTCAGGGAAAGAACAGTTGATCAAGCTGAATTGCTATTGAATAATATGTTGACTAATGAAAATAATTGGACACTTCCTGAACCAACTCCTAGGCCAACTCCGAAGAAATGGGGTATTCTATTTCTTAGTCCTGAAGATATGCAAGAGGCAAAGAAATCTATGAAAGAAAAAGGTATTAAAGCCGATGATGTTAAGAATATACCTCCTATTGAAGAAATACATGGTCTTAATTTGCCGCCTGTTGAACAAATACATGGTCTTGATAACCCGACACAGGTAGTATAGGTAAATTCTCTCTATAGATTTGATGAAGGTGATATTCCTCGTTATAAGTCTGCTAGCCAATGCTTAGATGAGTTTGATAATTTCATTGTCAAAAAAGAAAACTTCAATGCTTATGTTGGTAGACAATTGAAACGTAATGCTTATATGATTGACCACTTGAGTGATTATATGTCTAGAGTTAAAGGTGAACTTAAACTCATTAGTAAACATTCTTCTATGGTTACCACTCAAGTAGAACAAGTGCTTAAAGCTCAAAATGATTTGCTCAATGAATTAAATAATAAGAAGAATGATAATGCTGTTAGAGTTATGACTAGAGGGGGTAAAATGACTTAGGAACCTTTGTATCCTGAGGGCCACCCCAAGAGAATTGAGCAAGATTCTCAGAGAACTAATGTTGATGCACCTAGTCCTTCTAAGAAGAAGAAAAAGAAAAATGATAGGACTTTGCATACTTCTAGTGAACCTGTTGTTGACACACCTGAGAATCCCAATGATATTTCTATTTCTGATGCTGAAACACAATCTGGTAATGAACATGAACCTAGTGATAATGTTAATGATGATGTTCATGTTGATGCTCAACCTAGCAATAACAATGATGTAGAGATTGAACCCGCTGTTGATCTTGATAACCCACAATCGAAGAATCAATGTTATGATAAGTGAGACTTTGTTGCTAGGAAGCACGGTAAAGAAAGAGAACCATGGGTTCAGAAACCCATGCCGTTTCCTCCTAAACCATCGAAGAAAAAGGATGATGAGGATTTTGAGCGCTTTGCTGAAATGATTAGACCTATCTTCTTGCGTATGCGCTTTACTGATATGCTTAAATTGAATCCTTATGCTAAGTATATGAAGGATATTGTTACTAATAAAAGAAAGATACCGGAAGCTGAAATTTCCACCATGCTTGCTAATTATACTTTTAAGGGTGGAATACCAAAGAAACTTGGAGATCCAGGACTACCAACTATACCATGCTCCATTAAAAGAAATTATGTTAGAA
Organism: Triticum aestivum; assembly: GCF_018294505.1. Taxonomy (NCBI): domain Eukaryota; kingdom Viridiplantae; phylum Streptophyta; class Magnoliopsida; order Poales; family Poaceae; genus Triticum; species Triticum aestivum. Next base: position 371,799,556 of record NC_057811.1, read on the forward strand.
CTGCTTTATGTGATCTTGGAGCCGGTGTTAGTGTTATGCCTCTCTCTTTATATCGTAGACTTGATTTGAATAAGTTGACACCTACTAAAATATCTTTGCAAATGGTCGATAAATCAACTGCTATACCTGTCGGTATTTGTGAGGATGTGCATGTTGTGGTTGCAAACGTTACCATTTTAACGGACTTTGTTATTCTTGATATTCCCGAGGACGATAGTATGTCGATTATCCTTGGTAGACCCTTTTTGAATACTGTAGCGGCTGTTATTGATTGCAACAAAGGCAATGTCACTTTTCATGTTAATGGTAATGAGCATACGGTACACTTTCCGAGGAAACAACCTCAAGTCCGAAGTATCAATTCTATTGGAATTTTTTTAACTATTACTATTGGAGGTTTTGAATTTCCTCTTCCTACCGTCAAGAAGAAATATGATATTCTTATTGTTGGGGATGTGCATATCCCTGTTGAGGTAACTTAGTGTTATTCGAAATTTCTCCGGTCCCATGTTATTCGGAAAGAGTTTGTTAACAAGACTAGATCAACCTTGTTAGTGGATTCCTTTTGATGAGCATGAGATGGATGAAGTTAGAAAGCACAACTCTCTGTACCCTCCTTTTACTTTCTGTTGTTTAGATTAAATAAAGCAAAATTAGTATTTCTTGTCTGTTTTTTGAATTATCCGTGCAATAAAAAAATACCCGAAAATAAAAGTTCTCCAAATGCCCCGAAAATGAAATATGAATTTTTCTAGAATATTTGAGAATATCGGGCACTAAGAACACATCAGGGGGAGCAAGCACCTGGCCACGAGGGTCCAGGGCGCGCACACCCCCCTGGGCGCGCCCCCTGCCTCGTGGGCCCCTGGTGGCCCCCCTCCACTTATTCCAGCACCCACACACTTCTTATTCCTCCCAAAAAAATCACCAACCAGCTCAAGCACGAGTTCTAGCTCATCTTGCTGTGATTTTCGGTCTCCTTGCTCAAAGCTCCACTCACAAAACTGCTTTGGGGGATTGTTCTTCGGTATGTGACTCCTCCAATGGTCCAATTAGTTTTTGTTCTAGTGCTTTATTCATTGCAAAATTTTGTTGCTTGGGTGACCCTGTTCTTGAGCTTGCATGTCAAATTTATATGGTCCCAAGTAATTCTAATGCATGATATAGTCTCTAGGCACTTGTGGGAGTAGTTGCTATCAATCTTGCTGAGTTTGGTTCACTTTTATTTTGAGTCACTAAAAATTTCAGAAATTTTTCAGAGGAAGAAATATGTTTAGGAAAATGTACCAAGGTGGTTCCTCAAAGAAGCAAGGACCCAGGCTCGCGATACGTGAGCCGGACTATGAACTATCAAGAGAAGCTCAAGTGCGGCCTTGTGAATGTCCGTCAGAAGATTTTATGGTCCAAGCAGGCATTAAGGAGGAATTCGATGCATATGTGCGTAACGCTGGACTTGTGGGCTTCGTGTCAGATAAGTGCCCCCAATATTATTACCTAACTGATTCTTTGTGAGAAGGTTTAAATTTACATCATCACACAATTCTCACACTATCTTATTTGATCTTTATGATAAATCTTATACCATGGACTTAGAAGATTTTAATACTGCTTGTAAACTCCCGCAGTGGGGTAATGGTAGTGAACCTCGCAAATCTGAGTTTAAGGATTTTCTTGCTAGTATCACTGTGGCGGAATCTAGGGAAATAACACAAGCTACCATAGGGAGCATTCATTTTCCTGCTATACATTATTTTGCACTCTTTATAGGTAGATGCATAAACGGTAAGGATGAGGCATGTCACATGTGTGTCCCAGATCTTAGTGTTCTGAAGAGTGCTGTTTTAGGAGATAAACAATATAACTTGGGGGCCATTGTTGCGCGAAGGTTGCATAATAATGGTTTAAGCGAAGACTTGTTTGGTGGGAATTATGCAACCCGTGTGGCTAATTTTCTTGAGATACCCATACATGAAAATGATATGGAATTGCCTCCCGTTTATCTAGATTATGATGCTATGGTTCGCCATCAATTATTAAGAGGAATGAACAGCCTCTCCAGTACCGACTAATGTTTGACAGGCGCCGCACTTTCCATGTTGCTCTCCCTGCTCCTACTTTCTTTGACTTTCAGGCAAAAGGGAGATATTTTATAACCAGGGAGGAGGCAAACGAGTATAAGAGGAGGACGGAGGCAGCTCGCCTCCAAGCGGCAGCTCATGAGGCAATAGCTGCTGCATCTCAGTACGACCCCAACTACAACTTTGATCCATGGGCATAGACCAACTTAGGCCAAAAGCCTAAGCTTGGGGGAGTATGTATTTCTCACCGACATTACATTTATGTTCACACACTCATTCCACTTGTCGGTGCTCATACTTTTTCATTGTACTATCCATGCTAGTCTATTTTCTTTTCTTGCTTTCTTCTTATGTGTTTGAAAAACCTTAAGAAAACCAAAAAAATAGTTGTAGCTTCTAGCTAGTTTACTTTCCATGCTTGTGGTAGTAATAATTAAAAAGAAAACCCAAAAAGATTTGCTGTTCTTCTTTTGCTTGTTGGGAGCTTTCCCGTGTAAATAGTTTTATTTCTTTTCTTTTCTTTGGGGGGTGAGAGGAGAAGACCATAATGAAAATGTTGAAGTGGCTCTTTTATGCATTATTGTTGATTTAACCAAGAGCCCATATTACCTTGTCTTCTCCCTTGTATTAAATGCTTGCAGATTCCAGCCTAGTCCAATGCACGTGCACTATTATTATTATTCACACCATTCGGTCGTGCAAGTGAAAGGCAATAATGACGATATATGATGGGTTGATTGAGATGAGAGAAGCTGGTATGAACTCGACCTCTCTTGTTTTTGTAAATATGATTAGTTCATCGTTCCTGATTCAGCCTATTATAAATGAAACATGTTTGCAATGACAATTAGAGATTATAGTTACTTATGCCATGCTTAATTAGCTAGGAGTTTATAATGGTTTACCTTGCGTGCCAACATGCTATTAAAATGGTTGTGATGTGGTATGATAGGGTGGTATCCTCCTTTGAACGATTCGAGTGACTTGACTTGGCACATGTTCACGCATGTAGTTGAAACAAAATCAACATAGCCTCCACGATATTTATGTTCATGGTGGATTATATCCTACTCATGCTTGCACGCTCAATGTTTATTAATTTTAATGCATGTTCATGACTGTTGTCGCTCTCTAGCTGGTCACTTCCCAGTCTTTTTCTAGCCTTCACTTGTACTAAGCGGGAATACTGCTTGTGCATCCACTTCCATAAACCCCAAAGTTATTCCATATGAGTCCACCATACCTTCCTATATGCGGTATCTACCTGCCGTTCCAAGTAAATTTGTATGTGCCAAACTCTAAACCTTCAAATGAAATTCTGTTTTGTATGCTCGAATAGCTGATGTATCAACTAGGGCTGTCTGTATCTTCCATGCTGGGCGGGTTATTCTCAAGAGGAGTGGACTCCGCTCCTCACTCACAAGAAAATGGCTGGTCACCGGGATGCCCAGTCCCATGCTCTAAGCAAATCAAATCAAAATAATTGCAAACGAAACTTCCCCAGGATTGTTGTTAGTTGGAGGCACCCGTTGTTTTGGACAAGCCATGGATTGATGTTTGTTGGTGGAAGGGGAGTATAAACTTTACCATTCTGTTTGGGAACCGCTTATAATGTGTGTAGCATGGAAGATATCGAGATCTCTCTGTTGTTATGTTGACAATGAAAGTATGCCGCTCAAAATATTATTCATCTCTATTTCAAAATCGAGCTCTGGCACCTCTACAAATCCCTGCTTCCCTCTGCGAAGGGCCTATCTATTTACTTTTATGCTGAGTCATCATCCTCTCATTAAAGAGCACCAGTTGGAGAGCACCGCTGTCATTTGCATCCATTACTATTAATTTATATTGAGTATGACTGGATCTCTTTTACCATGAATTACAATGTTTAGTCAGTCCTTGATCTTCATAGGTACTCTGCATTTATGTTTTGCTGTCTCAGAAAGGGCTAGCAAGATACCATCTTGTTATATCATATTATGATTGTTTTGAGAAAGTGTTGTCATCCGAGAATTATTATTATTGCTCGCTAGTTGATTATGCCATTGATATGAGTAAACATGAGACCTAAATGTTATTGTGAATATGGTTAGTTCATAATCTTTGCTGAAAACTTGAATGCTGGCTTTACATATTTACAACAACAAGAGCAAACAGAGTTTGTAAAAGTTTTTCTTTATCACTTTCAGTTTATCAACTGAATTGCTTGAGGACAAGCAAAGGTTTAAGCTTGGGGGAGTTGATACGTCTCCATCGTATCTACTTTTCCAAACACTTTTGCCCTTGTTTTGGACTCTAACTTGCATGATTTGAATGGAACTAACCCGGACTGACGCTGTTTTCAGCAGAATTGCCATGGTGTTATTTTTGTGCAGAAATAAAAGTTCTCGGAATGACCTGAAACTTCACGGAGAATATTTTTGGAATTAATAAAAAATACTGGCGAAAGAATCAAGGCCAGGGGGCCCACACCCTGTCCACGAGGGTGGGGGCGCGCCTACCCCCCTGGGCGCGCCCCTGCCTCGTGGGCCCCCTGGTGCTCCACCGACCTCAACTCCAACTCTATATATTCATGTTCGGGGAGGAAAAAATCAGAGAGAAGGATTCATCGCGTTTTACGATACGGAGCCGCCGCCAAGCCCTAAACTCTCTCGGGAGGGCTGATCTGGAGTCCGTCCGGGGCTCCGGAGAGGGGAATCCGTCGCCTGTCATCATCATCAACCTTCCTCCATCACCAATTTCATGATGCTCACCGCCGTGCGTGAGTAATTCCATCGTAGGCTTGCTGGACGGTGATGGGTTGGATGAGATTTATCATGTAATCGAGTTAGTTTTGTTAGGGTTTGATCCCTAGTATCCACTATGTTCTGAGATTGATGTTGCTATGACTTTGCTATGCTTAATGCTTGTCACTAGGGCCCGAGTGCCATGATTTCAGATCTGAACCTATTATGTTTTCACGAATATATGTGAGTTCTTGATCCTATCTTGCAAGTCTATAGTCACCTATTATGTGTTATGATCCGTTAACCCCGAAGTGACAATAATCGGGATACTTACCGGTGATGACCGTAGTTTGAGGAGTTCATGTATTCACTAAGTGTTAATGCTTTGGTCCGGTACTCTATTAAAAGGAGGCCTTAATATCCCTTAGTTTCCGATAGGACCCCGCTGCCACCGGAGGGTAGGACAAAAGATGTCATGCAAGTTCTTTTCCATAAGCACGTATGACTATATTCGGAATACATGCCTACATTACATTGATGAATTGGAGCTAGTTCTGTGTCACCCTATGTTATAACTATTGCATGAGGAATCGCATCCGACATAATTATCCATCACTGATCCAATGCCCATGAGCTTTTCACATATTTCTCTTTGCTTAGTTACTTTTCCGTTGCCACTGTTACAATTACTACAAAACTGCTACTGTTACTTTTGCCACCATTACCGTTACTTCCATACTACTTTTCTACTAAATACTTTGCTGCAGATATTAAGTTATCCAGGTGTGGTTGAATTGACAACTCAACTACTAATACTTGAGAATATTCTTTGGCTCCCCTTGTGTCGAATCAATAAATTTGGGTTGAATACTCTACCCTCGAAAACTATTGCGATCCCCTATACTTGTGGGTTATCAGCACTCCACCCCCTGGTGCTTCAACCGTCTGGTTTATCACCGGCGGGTCACTGGCCCCCGCTCCGGGTGTGTTGAAGAGGTTCCTTGACTCATAAATCAAGGGCAGACGACTCCGGTGTTTCCGCCTCAAGACTTCGTTTGAAGCGTTCTGATCCACCATGAGCCGGTATGAATCCGCTTGAATCCGCTATGCTTGGGCATTTAAAACGGCCCATTCTGCAGGCATCCTAGCATTTTCCGCCGCTAGCTCTATCTTGGCTTGCGCTATCTCATCACGCAATTTAGCCACATCCACCTTATGCTATTCCTGGTTTTCTGGGGTTACGTCCACCCCCATCAGAGTCGCCAGATCCTCCAGCAGATCCGTCAAAACTTCAGCCGGCGGGCGTGCTGACCCGCCGGCGCCTGCCACCGTAACCGCCGCTGTGCTAGAAGTCATAGCCGTGGCGGCTGTCGAACCGAGAACCTGCTGAGTGCCAGCCATGAAGATCGCCACCCTATTCGGCGGCTCATGGGGGTCCGGAATACTGTCGCCATCGGAACAGCCCCCAAGCCGTCCGTCTTGTAGTTGATACATTGAGTTGGTCTCACCCGTGGATGACTCACCATCAGAGTAGATGGCTGTCTCACCGCCAGACACAAAGCCTTCCAATTCGGCCCCGTGGATACATCCAACAAAGGCACGCTTCACGGCAGTTTGAACTCGGGCGGGTTGTGCACGCTAAGCCATCTCGATGATGTCGGTGTAGATGTCCGGCTCAGGGCCCGGTTCGCCGATCTTGCCGATGAAGACGTGGATTCCACCGAAGGGGACCCGATACCCGTACTCAATTGAGCCGGCCTTGGGGCCCCAGCCTGCATCGTCGATGTAGAGCTTGCCGCGGCGACTCTTGGTCATCCGGCCCACAGCGTATCCCTTGATACCTTTGAAGCATCCCTTCAAGAACTCAAAACCACCGTGCGCGGGCCCCACGGTGGGCGCCAACTATTGTGGAAGTGTCACGGCAGATGTCCTCATGGAAGGACTTAGTTGTGGAGCCATTGCAACGAGGTTAGCTTAAAGGGGTTTAACGGGACAAAGGACACGAGGAGTCTATACTGGTTCGGCCCCTTGCGGTGAAGGTAAAAGCCTAATCCAGTTTGGGGTGGTATTGCTAGGGTTTCGATTACCAGGGAGCGGATACGCTTTGCCCGGCTTTCGTTCTATTGTTTTCTTGCCCTAAGCCGCTGCCGGGTCGTCCCCTTATATACACGGGTTGACACCCTGCGGCCTACAGAGTCCCGGCCGGCTCATACAAACGTGTCCGTCTTGGTGATTTATCTTACATGCTTATAATACAAGCTACATATACATGGCGGTTTATACTCATGGGCCTTAAGCCGCCTCTCGGCTTGGGCCCTTTAACAGGCCTACTTCATGAACCGCCATCTTCAATATACTCACGGGCTTTGTCTTAGATGAACTACCATGAGGATAACCCGGCCCCTCCTGGGCGGGTCATATCCAATAGTCATATCCCCAACGCTGAGGATGATATGGAGATGCAATTCTATGGTTGACATCCTATTTAGCAAGCATTTTACGGAAAGCACCATGAATAAAATGTGAACCACCATCAGACATCAAATATCTAGGGACTCCAAACCTCAGAAATAATCAACATCAACTAAAATATGTGTATAAGCATTAGAGGAAGGAAAAGGTCTCATATAATCAAAGCCCCAAACATCAAATGGTTCAATAACAAGTGAATAATTCATAGGCATTTCCTGACGTCTACTAATATTACCAATTCTCTGGCATTCATCACAAGACAAGACAAACTTACGAGCATCCTTGAAGAGAGTAGGCCAATAAAAACCAGATTGCAATACCTTATGTGCAGTTCTATCTCCAGCATGGTGTCCTCCGTAAGACTCGGAGTGGCACTTGCATAGGATCTGTCCCTGTTCATGCTCAGGTACACAACATCTAATAGCACCATCTACTCCTTCTTTGTAAAGGTGTGGGTCATCCCAAAAGTAATGTCTTAAATCATAGAAAAACCTTTTCTTTTGATGGTAAGTGAAACTAGGTGGTATAAATTTAGCAACGATATAGTTAGCATAATCAGCATACCATGGAGTATTACGAGAAGCATTTATGGCACCTAATTGTTCATCAGGAAAGCTATCATCAATAGGCAGTGGGTCATCAAGAACATTTTCTAACCTAGACAAGTTGTCTGCAACGGGGTTCTCAGCTCCATTTCTATCAATAATATGCAAATCAAATTCTTGTAACAAGAGAACCCATCTAATAAGTCTAGGTTTACATCTTTCTTTTCCATAACATATTTAATAGCAGCATGATCAGTGTGAACAGTTACTTTGGAATCAACAATATAAGAAATGAACTTATCACAAGCAAATACAACTGCTAAAAATTCTTTTTCAGTAGTAGCATAATTTCTCTGGGCACTATCTAGTGTTTTACTAGCATAATGAATAACATTCAATTTCTTGTCAACTCTTTGCCCTAGAACAGCACCAACAGCATAATCACTAGCATCACACATAATTTCAAAGGGTAAATTCCGATCAGGTGGCTGAACAATAGGTGCAGAAATCAAGGCTTTCTTAAGTATTTCAAATGCTTCTACACAATCATCATCGGAAACAAAAGGAACATCTTTTTGCAAGAGATTAGTGAGAGGCCTAGAAATTTTAGAGAAGTCTTTAACAAACCTCCTATAGAAACCAGCATGACCAAGGATACTTCTTATACCTTTGATATCTTTAGGACACGACATCTTTTCAATAGCACCTACTTTAGCTTTATCAACTTCAATACCTCTTTCAGAAATTTTATGCCCCAAGACAATACCTTCATTAACCATAAAGTGACACTTTTCCCAATTCAAGACAAGATTAGTTTCTTCACATCTCTACAAAACTCGATAAAGGTTGCTTAAGCAATCATCAAAGGAAGTTCCGTAAACAGAGAAATCATCCATGATAACCTCAACAATCTTTTCACAAAAGTCAAAGAATATAGCAGTCATACATCTTTGAAAGGTAGCAGGTGCATTGCATAAACCAAAAGGCATATGTCTATAAGCAAAAGTACCAAAAGGGCAAGTAAACGTGGTCTTTTCTTGGTCCTCTTTTGACACAGGTATTTGAGAGAAACCAGAATAACCATCTAGAAAGCAAAAATGTGTATGTTTGGATAATATTTCTAGCATTTGATCAATAAAAGGTAGAGGGTAATGATCTTTTCTAGTAGCTTTGTTCAATTTGCGAAAATCAATTACCATTCTATAACCTGTAACAATTCTTTGTGGAATCAATTCATTCTTATCATTAGGAACAACAGTAATACCTCCCTTCTTATGGACACAATGAACGGGACTTACCCATCTACTATCAGCAATAGGATAAATAATACCTGCCTCCAGAAGCTTTGTTATTTCATTTCTTACCACTTCTTTCATCTTAGGATTTAACCGTCATTGGTGATCAACCACTGGTTTAGCATCATGTTCCGAATTAATTTTGTGCTGACATAGAGTGGGACTAATTCCCTTAAGTTCATCAAGAGTATATCCAATAGTGGCATGGTGCTTCTTCAGAGTTTTCAATAATTTCTTTTCTTCATGATCTGAAAGGTTAGCACTAATAATAACAGGGTATATCCTCTTTTCATCAAGATAAGCATATTTCAAAGTATCGGGTAATTGTTTAAGCTCAAACACGGGATCACCCTTAGGTGGAGGAGGATCCCCAAGGATTTCAACAGGCAAATTGTGTTTCAAAATAGGCCCTTGATTAAAGAATATTTCATCTACACTACAAAAAAATACACTTCCGTGATGATACGTGTTTGTCACAGTAGGTCACGTTTTCTGTCATGCATGTACATCCATGACGATTTTATGACAGAATCAAGATAGTCATACATGTGCTGTCGTAGAAGTGTTCCATGACATTACCAAAATTATCATCACGGAAGTGTCCACTTCCATGACGATAAATCGCGCGTCATAGAAGTGCTTTCGTCAAGGGTGACCGACACGTGGCATCGACCGTAACGGGTCGCCGTTAAGCTACCGGGTTCGGTTTTGGATCCGGTAACGCGTTAACAGCCCAGACCAATGGGGATTTTCCACGTGTAAAATTCTCATTGGCCGGAAGAAACACGTGTTGGCTCACCGTTGGGAGAGATGTCATCCACTCATTGGACAGGAGGCGCCTATGATACATCCACACGTGGCACGACCCAACAAAGGTCCATTCCGGTGAAAAGGTCGGCCCAGCTAAAGGCCCACCATGTTTTTTCAGACACTAGTGGGCTGGCCCGTTAATAGCCTGCCATGTTTTGGGTCAAATTGAGGCCCATACCAGATCAGGCCCGTTCACAGCCTGCCGTGTTTTGGGCCAAATTATGGCCCATATGGGATCAGGCCCGTTAATAGGCCATTGTTCTTTTGGGCCCATTCTAAGACATGTTTGTATTTCAGCCTGTTAAATGCCCGTTTACCAGTTCGGCCCGATAATAGTTTCAGCCTGTTAGCGGCCCGTGGTGCATCTGGGACGTTGTCGGCCTAGTTTCACTTTAGGCCATTTAACGGCCCATGCAGAGACTGGGCTATTTCTTCTACGAAGTAACTTTAGGCTTCTTAACGGCCTGTAGTCTTCGTGGATAAATTTCAGCCCAACTGGCCTATCGGCCTGTTAATGGCCCGTGTAACAGTTGGGCCTAACTATAGCCTGCGTTGAATCCGGCCTGCTTACAGCCCATCTGATAATGGCCCGTGACACTTTTAGGCCTATGGCCCGCGTAGATACCGGCCTGCTTAAAGCCCATAATTTTATTGGGCCAAATAGGCCCGAGATATATTTTGGCATGTTAACTGCTCGTCCTGTTTGGGCCAAACATGGGCCTTAGTCAGTTTCGGCCTGTATTGGCCCATGAATTTTTCGGCTCAACGCTAGCCCAATCTAGGTTTTAGCTTGTTAAAAGCCCATGGTATTCTCTGGCCCAGCTTGCCAGAACTTTACTCGTCCTGTTAAAGGCGGGAAACAACTATAGGTTGAGACCTGCTAATGGCCCAAGATGATTATAGGCCCACGTTTTGGCCCATATGAGTAACGGGCCGGCCTGAAGACCAACAACACTGAGATCCACTGAACCTTCCGGCCTAAATTACAACATACCAACCAAGAATAAACCTAGACTATAGAACAAAGAAATTACAGCATATTACATCCCCTCGGCATCAAAGTTCGCCGCCAGTGATAATAAAGGGCAACCAGACAGCAGACTACATAAACTGGGTAGGTCGCCACCAGTGGAAGTTAACAGGCGGACAAAATAATAGACAGAACCGACAACACTTCAACATAGTTCAAGAAAGGTTAGCCCGGCCCAGGAGCTACAGCGCAAGCAGCTTAGCAACCTGATGAGACTGCGCTTCTTTGGCGCTCATATCCACCAACTTAAGATGCATAGCATCAATAAACGTCCCATACTTACGATTAATCTTGCATAGAGATTGGAGTTCTAGTCGTATTTGAGCGGAAGCATGCATTTCTGCTTGAATTTCAGACTGAAGAAGTCAAACAGATTCAGGTGGCGACTTCATCGAGCTTGTGTCACTGAGTAAGTTTGACACTACATCAAGATGTGACTTAGTGGTTGTATCCCTACCCTCAATATGTGTTGCCTTCTCCTCTGGAATATGTGTTAGAGGGACAAACAATGGGTTCATCTCACTATCATTGTGGCAGTTCTTCCTAGCAGTAGTGTTGTCACCCTGAAAGAGAAACAAGTAGGTAGATAACAGGTTTTGCACGTATAAGCATCAGCGCTGTCAACTCATCTCATTTCTTTATCAGAAATAAAGAGACATGGTTTAAAATATCATTAACATAATAGGCATTGTTCATAGTTAAGACGACAGGAAATGGCATTGTGCAGGAGCGGCTAGCTTCACCAGACCACTGCATTATAGATCAAGAACACAAGCATAGATGTAGTTCTAAAAAATGTATAAGCATGAATGGTGAGTGTACTGTCAATTTATACCATTTTAGTTTGGTAAATAAAGAGACACGATTTAAATAACTTTAATATAATATGGCATTGTTCATAGTTGAGACATAGCAGGATATGACATTGTGCTGTTGTTGGTAGTCTCACCACACCACTGGATTACAGATCAAGAACACAAGCACACACATAGTGCTAAAGAAGATAACTTGCTATGTTTAGTTTAATTTACATGGTACAAATAAGGAACTAGATTGTACAACTAAAGACTGAAATTGAGAAGGACAAACTTATGTTTATATACTTCTACTTTATAAACTTTGAACAAGCAATTTGATGCAGACGACAAAAATAAACAACATTTGCACTCATAGCTATCCAAATATACACAACAAAGTTTGAAGGCTCGAGGAGGACAAACTTACATTAGTAGTGAAGACAGGCTCTATAAATGCCTTGTCCATATTGATGGGGAGGGGGGCAATTCAAGAAGTTTACCGCACACTCTTCTTCAAGAGTATTGCCTTTATTCTACATTTTGTTAAGAGTAAATATAGATGTGAAAATATAGGAACAAATGGCGATTATTTAACTTAAGATGCAGAGTACAAATGTAAATACAGCATACAGGCAGAAGGCACTGACAAGAGCAATGCAGAGCTAAACTTCTTCAGTAACATTGATTTTATTCAATATTTTGGCAAGAGTAAATGTAGATCTGATGTGTAGAAAAATGGAGGACAAGGGAAAATAAGCTGGAAAGTGTATATGAAGAACTAGCTGACAAATATAAGTACAGTGATGAAGGACAACAGATACTTACAAGAACAATGCAGAACTAAATTTCTTCATAGGCATTGGGTTTATTCTTCATAGGCATTGGGTTTATTCTACATTAATTTAAGCATTAATATAGATCTCATAATTTGGAGCGAACAGTGGATAAGCAAGCTATAATGCACAATGATGTCACATAATCCACCAGGTATGAATGTAAGGACATCGATAGGAGAATAGGTACTCACAAGAGCAAAGCAGCGACCAGCATAGTTGCGATATCCTAGATTTTGCGGCGCTGGTTCTATCGCCAATATACGTCGGGTGCTATGTGATTTCTCCGGTAGCACCACCTTTTTCAAGGACTTTGCTTGTACTCCTTCAGGTTCTGCAATCACCCTCTTCCTTTTGGATGTGTGAAACACAAGAACAACATTTGAATGAAAAAACATGGTTTCACGACAAATGGAATAGGTGTTGATAATGGATGGGCATGGCATCTTCACATATATCATGAGTAAACTAAGCAGATGGCGGTGCAACAAAGCAAAAGAAATGCAAGACACCTTATGCAAGATATGTGCAACCAATAAAACCTTGCCAAATTAGAACAGGCACCTTACTGGGTGAAAAGGATAGGCCATCTCCCTTTGACTCCTTGAGCTCAAAATAGTCATTAGGATCATATTCTGAATATGAATCTATAGGTCGGGAGCATGTGGGTTTCATTGCATCCACAATGGACCTCAATCCCTTGATGCCAAGTTTGTTACCCATTGAACTGTTCTGCAATATTCTTCGGATGTGCGCATTCTTATATTCATTGTCATTGCGTACAATATCTGTAAAGCATGAAAACACAAATAGTAGTGAGATTATCTTTGTAATGCAGAGGATATTGTAATATAATAGAGGATCCCTATAAACCCTTGTGTGCTATCACTGGATTCTGATGAGAGAGCCCATGTGTGCTGTAATATGGTGAGTAGATTAATACAATCTGGCACAACTACACACAAAAATAGGCTCCCTGTTGGCCCCCCCAGATGTAAGGATAGTTGGCAGATGATAGGTTCATAATATACCGTATAGAAAGTTTATTGCAAGGATACTGGTGCACGTGCTTCTCGAAAGTAAAGTAGGAACATTAGTGATGTCGCTTGAAGCTACGTCGGTATTTCCCCAAAGAGGAAGCGATGATGCAGCACAGCAGCGGTAGGTATTTCCCTCAGATATGAAACCAAGGTTATCGAACCAGTAGGAGAACCAAGCAACACAACGTAAACAGCCCCTGCACACAAACAACAACACCTCACAACCCGACGTGTTAAAGGGGTTGTCAATCCCTTTCGGGTAATGGCGCCAGAAATTGCGTGTTGATGGGAGAAAGTTGTAATAGATTGAATAAATAGATCGCAAAGCAAATATATGAGAAATAAGACCCGGGGGCCGAAGGTTTCACTAGTGGCTTATCTCGAGGAAGCGGCGGTTGGATGAATATTTCGTCGACTCCCCTAGGGTTTCTGGAATTTGGGGGTATTTATAGAGCAAAGAGGCGGTCCGAGGGGCACCCGAGGTGGGCACAACCCACCAGGGCGCGTCTGGGCCTCCTGGCGTGCCCTGGTGGGTTGTCCCCTCCTCAGGACTCCCCCCAGGTGCAACCAGGGCCCAACTTCTTCCTTTTGGTCCATAAAAAATCTTCGTAAAGTTTCGTGGCATTTGGACTCCGTCTGATATTGATTTCCTGCTATGTAAAAAACATGCAGAAAACAACTGGCACTTGGCACTATGTCAATAGGTTAGTACCAAAAAATGATATAAAATGACTATAAACTGATTATAAAACATCCAAGATTGATAATAAAACAGCATGAAACAATCCAAGATTGAGAAATAAGACCTGGGGGCCGTAGGTTTCACTAGTGTCTTCTCTCGATGAAGATAGCAAACGGTGGGTAAACAAATTACTGTTGGGTAATTGATAGAACCTCAAATAATTATGACGATATCCAAGCAATGATCATTACATAGGCATCACATCCAAGATTAGTAGACCGACTCCTGCGTGCATCTACTACTATTACTCCACATATCGACTGCTATCCAGCATGCATCTAGTGTATTAAGTTCATGGAAAAATGGAGTAATGCAATAAGAATGATGACATGATGTAGACAAGATCCGTTTATCTATTGTGTAGATATAGATCCCATCTTTTTATCCTTAGTAGCAACGATACATACGTGTCATTTCCCTTTCTGTCACTGGGATCAAGCACCGTAAGATCGAACCCACTACCGGGCACCTCTTCCCATTTCAAGATAAATAGATCAAGTTGGAGAAATAAAACCCAAATATCAGAGAAGAAATACGAAGCTATAAGATATCATTCATATAAGAGATCAAAGAAACTCAAATAACTTTCATGGATATAAAATGATATAACTGATCATAAACTCGAAGTTCATCGGATCCCAACAAACACACCGCAAAAAGAGTTACATCATATGGATCTCCAAGAGACCATTGTATTGAGAATTCAGCGAGAGAGAGAAAGCCATCTAGCTACTAACTACAGACCCGAAGGTCTACAAAGAACTACTCACGCATCATCGGAGAGGCACCAATGGAGGTGGTGAACCCCATCCAAGATGGTGTCTAGATTGGATCTAGTGGTTCTGGACTCTGCGGCGGCTGGATGAATATTTTGTCGACTCCCCTAGGGTTTTTGGATTTTTGGGGTATTTATAGAGCAAAGAGGCGGTCCGGGGGGTACCCGAGGTGGGCACAACCCACCAGGGCGCGCCTAGGCCTCCTTGCGCGCCCTGGTGGGTTGTCCCCTCCTCGGGACTCCCCCCAGGAGCAACCAGGGCCCAATTTCTTCCTTTTGGTCCATAAAAAATCTTCGTAAAGTTTCGTGGCATTTGGACTCCGTCTGATATTGATTTCCTGCGATGTAAAAAACATGCAGAAAACAGCAACTGGCACTTGGCACTATGTCAATAGGTTAGTATAAAAAATGATATAAAATGACTATAAACTGATTATAAAACATCCAAGATTGATAATAAAACAGCATGGAACAATCAAAAATTATAGATACGTTGGAGACGTATCAATTAGCTGACCAATTAAACGTTATCTGTTTTAGTAATATCAGCATCATATCAGATTCGTATTTGAGCAACAAGTTTCGAATTATGAGTGGCACGTTGTTTAGCTTGATGGATTCAGGAGCAGTGCTAAGCAGCTACGATAATGGTACTGAATATAAAGGCATGTCTGCATGCAAGTCGCGTGACTTTTGTCATTTGGCTCAGTCGACCATTTCAGGCGGTTGGATGAAGATCCTACGTCTCCTATCCCTTCTTCTTCCTCGTCTCTAATTCTTCCCATACAGAACACCGCACGGGCCGCCGGTCGAACCACCAGCCCCGACCCCCCCCCCCCCCGCGCGCCCTCCCCTGAACCACCCACACCGCCTGTGTTCCTCCGCCACCCCCACCCTCACCCCCGTCCCCACCCGCGTCGAGTTCTCTTCATTCAGTGGGGCCCCACCACCGCCCCCCACAACCACCGTCCCCACCCGAGCCCCTTCCTTCGCACCGGCGAACTCCGGCTAGCTCTCAAAAATTTACTGACCCAATTTTGAAATTTAGTCTACTGTCATTTAACTAGTGTAGGATATAAAAGGGGAAACCCATAAGCATTGTGAGTATAGTGTTGAGCGTGCCATGGCGGATCTGAAGGTGCAAACCGGACAAAGGCAACTTCGCAACCAATGTTTGCTTTCAACTAATAAGTAAGTGATGGCAAGAAATCAGAGTAAAGCAGTGGCGATCTATTTTCTTGCTGCGATAAATAAGTCGAGCAGATACGAAAGAGTTCCGCCTCTGGTGTGGCGCCGTGCATGCATCTGCTGAGAATTTGACGGTGTTGCGGTAGCGATGGCTGTCAGCGGCGTGGAAGCAGATATAGGAGGTTAGACGGTGGCGGCGGGGCGCGGTGGACGAGACGGTCATAGGAGCGGCACCGGCAAGGTGGACGACGGCGGGGATGAAGCGAGAGGACGGGATGCAAGGTTCCCGGTCTGAAGCCGTGGATGAGAGAGGCCGATCTCTTGTAATGGACAACGGCATAGGGGTATCAGCTCTAGCATGGTGGAGGAGGATGACGTTGGATGGGGTGGCGGACGGAGGAGGCTGGGGTGGAGAGGGTGTTTTAGCGCCCACGGAGTACGAATGGGGAAATGGAGGGAGAGAAGAAGGGGGGAACCATGTCTTCAGGGTGCGCTTGTCTCAAATGCGAGAAATTAACAAACTTAGCCCCTGTTTAAAATTTCCTACATCACAACAATATTAGTCGGTTGGGGATAGGACGGTAATCTCACATACACCGAATATTTGCCGACGAGAGTTTGTTTTTGGCGCCCACCGTGTATGAATCGGGAAGGGAGTCGATTTCGGCCGAGGAGACACTGTGTTTTGCCGCCCACCATGTATGAATCCGGGTGAGAGGCGGTTATGTCACGTTTGAGTGAAATTACAAACCTACCCTATCGAAACCTATAGAAATCGAGTTGATAGGCTTTGCGTGTCAGGGATAGGTAGTAATTTCTATCATAGCATGGAGCCGACCCCAACGATTTTAAGCTTACAGGCACGGTACACGCTATCCTAGACTACTCTACACATGAAACTGCCACACGAGCGTCTGGGCTGCGCTTGGCTCTTCGCCTCTTGGGGAAGTCAAACAATGATGGAGTACTACTGCAGTGGACGAGTACAGTATGCTTCTGGCCATCTGACACGGAATGAACTGCTGCATGTCCACCACGTGCGGGAGGGAGAGCGTGTAGCGAAAGCTTCTCCTAGTCTTGCCAGCCACCACGCTCATGGGCAAGGGAGGGACACAGCTTCATTGACTTACTGCTCCTGCCTTTGCGTGTATGATAGGTGGGCCCAACAGGTGGGTGGCCCACTTGTCATATAGCCAAAGGCAGGTGTAGTTAAGGCATCGGAGCTCAGTCCGCGAGGGAGAGGGCATTGTAGTAATCAAACTTCTCGTTGTTGTACGAGTTGACGCGACACATCAAAGCACTGCACTCGATATATTTCAATGATTTGCGTTTATCGATGCATTAATTACAACGCATGCATGCATGCGTGACTCTCCTTTTGATACTTGCATGTGTTGATTTAATGCACCTTGCCAAATTTTGACTATAAATTTAACTTACCAAATGTTCATGCATGTCACAAAAAATTACATCATTGAAAACTATGTTCAAATACGAATCAAATGATATAATTTTTGTTAAAATGCACTAACATTTTGTCAGTTAAATCTTTGGTCAAAATTTAGCACCAATTACAAAGGGGCCCAATAAATATTGTACTCTCACATTTTGTTTTGAGGATACTCCCACATAGAAAATATAAATAATAATGCATGTTGGGGCAGCCCACGTTTCCGATAATTTTTAGCCGTGGGCTTGTCCACAAATTTTACTAGGAGGTGGTTGTTCATTTAATGGAGGGTCTTGTACCAGACTTGAACGATACAAAGTGTGACCTGGCACACCGTAACACCACTTGGAATAAGCGGGTAGCTATCTCAAAAAACAATCAACGACAAAAAAACGGCGACCTGGCACGTACACAATTTTAACGATTGTTTTGATGTAGTGAAAATGGAAAACTACCCCACTACGTATATATATAGGCTGGAGCCTCCGCGCTTGCTTGCTAGGGTTTCTCTATTCACACACTCTCATCCTCTCCAGATCTAAACAAGATAGCGTGGTAACACTGTCTTTCTCCCTTCAAAAAACACTATCTTTCTATCCTCACCACTGGTTACAGATCCAGACGTATCCCCCTCTGCCGGTGAAGGGGAGGAGGGGAAGCGTTTAGGCCGTTGATGACCCACAAGTATAGGGAATCTATCGTAGTCCTTTTGATAAGTAAGAGTGTCGAACCCAACGAGGAGCAGAAGGAAATGATAAGCGGTTTCCAGCAAGGTATTCTGTGCAAGCACTGAAATTATAGGTAACAGATAGTTTTGTGATAAGATAATTGGTAACGAACAACAAGTAACAAAAGTAAATAAAGTGCAGCAAGGTGGCCCAATCCTTTTTGTAGCAAAGGACAAGCCTGGACAAACTCTTATATAGAGAAAAGCGCTCCCGAGGACACATGGGAATTATCATCAAGCTAGTTTTCATCATGTTCATATGATTCGCGTTCGGTACTTTGATAATTTGATATGTGGGTGGACCGGTGCTTGGGTGCTGCCCTTACTTGGAAAAGCATCCCACTTATGATTAACCTCTAAGGCAAGCATCCGCAACTACAACAAAAGTATTAAGGTAAACCTAACCATAGCATGAAACATATGGATCCAAATCAGCCCCTTACGAAGCAACGCATAAACTAGGGTTTAAGCTTCTGTCACTCTAGCAACCCATCATCTACTTATTACTTCCCGATGCCTTCCTCTAGGCCCAAATATTGGTGAAGTGTTATGTAGTCGACGTTCACATAACACCACTAGAGGATAGACAACATACATCTCATCAAAATATCTAACGAATACCAAATTCACATGACTACTAATAGCGAGACTTCTCCCATGTCCTCAGGAACAACGTAACTACTCACAAAGCATATTCATGTTCATAATCAGAGGGGTATTAATATGCATAAAGGATCTGAACATATGATCTTCCACCAAATAAACCAACTAGCATCAACTACAAGGAGTAATCAACACTACTAGCAACCTACAGGTACCAATCCTAGACTTGGAGACCAGAATTGGATACAAGATATGAAATAGGGTTTGAGAGGAGATGGTGCTGGTGAAGATGTTGATGGAGATTGGCCCTCTCCTGATGAGAGGAGCGTTGGCGATGACGATGGCGGTGATTTCCCCCACCCGGAGGGAAGTGTCCCCGGCAGAACAGCTCTGCCGGAGCCCTAGATTGGTTCCGCCAAGGTTCCGCCTCGTGGAGGCGGAGTCTCGTCCCGAAAGCTTTCTTATGATTTTTCTCCGGATGAAAGACTTCATATACCAGAAGATGGGCATCGGAGAGCCAACAGGGGGGCCACGAGGCAGGGGGCGCGCCCAGGGGGGTAGGGCACGCCCCCCACCCTCGTGGACAGGTGGAGGCCCCCCTGACGTATTTCTTTCACTCAGTATTTTTTATTATTTCCAAAAATAACTTTCGTGGAGTTTCAGGACTTTTGGAGTTGTGCAGAATAGGTCTCTAATATTTGCTCCTTTTCCAGCCCAGAATTCCAGCTGCCGGCATTCTCCCTCCTTATGTAAACCTTGTAAAATAAGAGAGAATAGGCATAAGATTGTGACATAATGTGTAATGACAGCCCATAATGCAATAAATATCGATATAAAAGCATGATGCAAAATGGACGTATCAACTCCCCCAAGCTTAGACCTCGCTTGTCCTCAAGCGGAAGCCGATAACGGTAAATATGTCCACATGTTTAGAGGTAGAGGTGTCGATAAAATAAAATACGGACATGAGGGCATCATGATTATTCTTATAACAGCAACATATATGGATATTGTCATATGATTTCTTATGCTCAAGTAATAATCTATTCACAATGCAAAGTATAAATCAGAAACTTTATTGAGAACTAACAAACTATAATCTCAGTCATTGAGGCAATTGCAATTTATCATAACATCAGAAAGAGTCTATGTCAAAGCTTTCTAGCAAGTCCACATACTCAACTATCATTTAGTCTTTCATAATTGCTAACACTCACGCAATACTTGTGGTTACGGAGTTTTAACCGGACACAGAGAAAGATCGGGGCTTATAGTTTCGCCTCCCAACCTTTTACCTCAAGGGTAATGTCAACAATAATAGTTCATGCTAACTTACATCCAATTAGATATATCTATCAAGATCTTTCCAACACCCTGTGCTTGCCAAAGGATAAAATGTAAAAAGGAAAGGTGAAGATCACCATGACTCTTGCATAAGGTAGAAGATAATAGTAATAGATAGGCCCTTCGCAGAGGGAAGCATAGGTTGCCATGCACTTTCAGGGTTGGATGCACAAAATCTTAATGCGAAAGAACGTCAATTTATATTGCCACTTGTAATATGAACCTTTATTATGCAGTCCGTCGCTTTTATTTCTTCCACATCACAAGATTGTATAAAGCTTATTTCCTCCACACCAATCATACATATTTAGAGAGCAATTTTTATTGCTTGCACCGATGACAACTTACTTGAAGGATCTTACTCAATCCATAGGTAGATATGGTGGACTCTCATGGCAAAACTGGTTTAAGGGTTTTTGGAAGCACAAGTAGTATCTCTACTTGGTGCAAAGAATTTGGCTAGCATGAGGGGGAAAGGCAAGCTCAACATGTTGGATGATCCATGACAATATACTTTACCTTAGATATAAGAAAACATAACCCATTACGTTGTCTTCCTTGTCCAACATCAACTCTTTAGCATGTCATATTTTAATGAGTGCTCCCAATCATAAAAGATGTCCAAGATAGTATATTTATATGTGAAACCTCTCTTTCTTTATTACTTCCTATTAATTGCAACGATGACCAAAGCTATGTTTGTCAACTCTCAACAACTTTTAATCACCATACTCTTTCTATGTGAAGTCATTACTCTCCATAAGATCAATATGATCTCTTTGTTTCTTTTATTCTTTTCTCTTTTCTTTTATTCACTCAATATCATAGCAAAATAATCAAGCCCTTGACTCAACACTAATCTTTATTATATAGCTCACGGACTCGATTACATAAAGGGATCATAAAGCAAAACTCAAAACTAGATCATACTAAAACTTTATTCTACTAAAACAAGATACTACTAAAAGGATTGAACTAAGAAAAACGGTAAAGATAGGAGTGTGATGGTGATACGATACCGGGGCATCTCCCCCAAGCTTGGCAGTTGCTAAGGGGAGTGCCCATACCCATGTTGCTATGTCTCCGTTGTTGAAGAAGAAGGTGAAGGTGATGATGGATAATCGCACATCGAGCGTAAGAGGTCCTCCAACTTGCGGATAATGCCCTTGAGTGCAACGATATGCTCCTTCAACAAAATATTTTCACGTGTGAGATACTTGTTTTGTATACGAGCTAACTCAATCATCTTGAAAGCTTCGATCTCAGTTGGGGTAAGAAGATTGTGATCAAGTTGAAGGTCGACTTCAGGAGCTTGGTCCTCCGTGGCCTTCTTGATCCCTTCATCCTTGTTGATCTCCATTGGTTCTTCCCTCTTCAGCTCTATCTTCATTAGCCAAGCATCGTTGTCACCATTGTTGGAGGAGGGGGACGACATGATGCCTGGCCTTGACAACCCTGACAGAAAACAGCTCGAAACAAGAACAAAGGACAATTGCGTGATACAGGATTCAAAACCTTCGGGAGATTATATAATGAATTTTTACCGACAAAAATACGTAACGTGCAAGAAAACGGAGTCCGGAGAGCACACGAGGTGCCCACGAGGCAGGGGGGCGCGCCCAGTAGGGTAGGGCATGCCCTCCACCCTCGTGGAGGCCTCGTGTCCTTCCCAGACTGCTTCTTATTTTTCTATTTTTCTAAATATTCCAAAACGGAGAAAAATTGCCATTAGAACTGTTTTGAGGTCGGTTTACTTACCGTACCACATACCTATTCCTTTTCGGATTCTGAAACGTTCCGGAAAGTGTCCCTTATGTATTCCTCTGGGGTTACGGTTTCAATAACATTGATTTCAACATTTATAGGATTACTTGAGATATAATGTTTGATTCTTTGACCGTTCACCACCTTCGGATTTGTGCCTTCGAAGTTGTTGATTTTTATGGCACCGGAACGATAGACCTCCTCGATAACGTAAGGACCTTCCCATTTAGAGAGAAGTTTCCCTGCAAAAACCTTAAATGAGAGTTGTATAGCAATACATAATCACCTACATTAAACTCGCGCTTTTGTAATGCCATCTTTTAACTTTTTCTTTAAACAATTTGGCATTCTCATAGGCTTGTGTTCTCCATTCATCAAGTGAGCTAATGTCAAATAACCTCTTCTCACCGGCAAGTTTGAAATCATAATTGAGCTCTTTAATAGCCCAGTAAGCCTTATGTTCTAGTTCGAGAGGTAAGTGACATGCTTTTCCATAAACCATTTTATACGGAGACATACCCATAGGATTTTTATATGTAGTTCTATAGGCCCATAGTGCATCATCGAGTTTCTTGGACCAATTCTTTCTAGACCTATTAACAGTCTTTTGCAAAATTAATTTGAGCTCTCTATTGCTCAATTCTACTTGACCACTAGACTGTGGGTGATAAGGAGATGCAATTCTATGATTAACATCATACTTAGCAAGCATTTTACGGGAAGCACCATGAATAAAATGTGAACCACCATAAGTCATTAGATATCTAGGGACTCCAAACCTCGGAAAAATAACTTCTTTAAGCATTTTAATAGAAGTATTATGATCAGCACTACTAGTTGGAATAGCTTCTACCCACTTAGTAACGTAATCAACAGCAACTAAAATATGTGTGTATCCATTAGAGGCAGGAAAAGGTCCCATATAATCAAAGCCCCAAACGTCAAATTGTTCAATAACAAGTGAATAATTCATAGGCATTTCTTGACGTCTACTAATATTACCAATTCTTTGACATTCATCACAAGATAAAACAAACTTACGGGCATCCTTGAAGAGCGTAGGCCAATAAAAACCGGATTGCAATACCTTATGTGCAGTTCTGTCTCCAGCGTGGTGTCCACCATAAGCCTCGGAGTGACACTTGCGTAGGATCTGTTCCTGTTCATGCTCAGGTAACAATGTCTAAAAACACCATCTACTCCTTCTTTATAAAGATGTGGGTCATCCCAGAAGTAATGTCTCAAATCATAGAAAAACTTTTTCCTTTGTTGGTATGTGAAACTAGGTGGTATGAATTTAGCAACAATGTAATTAGCATAATCAGCGTACCATGGAGCAGTACGAGAAGTATTTATGACATTTAATTGCTCATCAGGAAAGCTATCATCTATAGGTAGTGGGTCATCAAGAACATTTTCTAACCTAGACAAGTTGTCTGCAACGGGGTTCTCAGCTCCCTTTCTATCAATAATATGCAAATCAAATTCTTGTAGCAAGAGAACCCATCTAATAAGTCTAGGTTTAGCATCTTTCTTTTCCATAAGATATTTAATAGCAGCATGATCAGTGTGAATAGTTACTTTAGAATCAACAATATAAGGTCTGAACTTATCACAAGAAAATACAACTGCTAAGAATTCCTTTTCAGTAGTAGCATAATTTCTCTGAGCATTGTCTAGAGTTTTACTAGCATATTGAATAACATTTAATTTCTTATCAACTCTTTGCCCTAGAACAGCACCTATAGCATAATCACTAGCATCACACATAATTTCAAAGGGTAAATTCCAATCAGGTGGCTGAACAATAGGTGCAGAGATCAATGCTTTCTTAAGTATTTCAAATGCTTCTACACAATCATCATCGAAGACAAATGGTATATCTTTTTGCAATAAATTAGTCAGAGGTCGAGAAATTTTTGAGAAGTCCTTAATGAACCTCCTATAAAATCCGGCGTGGCCAAGGAAACTTCTTATACCTTTGATGTCCTTCGGACATGGCATCTTTTCAATAGCATCAACCTTGGCTTTATCAACTTCTATACCTCTTTCAGAAGCTTTATGCCCCAAGACAATACCTTCATTAACCATAAAGTGGCACTTTTCCCAATTCAAGACAAGATTAGTTTCTTCACATCTCTGCAAAACTCGATCAAGATTGGTCAAGCAATCATCAAAAGAGGATCCATAGACGGAGAAGTCGTCCATGAAAACCTCACAAATCTTTTCACAAAAGTCAGAGAATATAGCCATCATGCATCTTTGAAAGGTAGCAGGTGCATTACATAAACCAAAAGGCATACGTCTATAAGCAAAAGTACCAAAAGGGCAAGTAAAAGTGGTCTTTGATTGATCATCGGCTGACACAGGTATTTGAGAGAAACTAGAATAACCATCTAGAAAGCAAAAATGTGTATGTTTAGATAATCTTTCTAGCATTTGATCTATAAAAGGTAAGGGGTAATGATCCTTTTTAGTAGCTTTATTTAGTTTGCGGAAATCAATTACCCTCCTATAACCTGTAATAATTCTTTGCGGAATCAATTCATCTTTATCATTAGGAACGACAGTAATACCTCCTTTCTTAGGAACACAATGGACAGGACTTACCCACTGACTATCAGCAACGGGATAAATTATACCTGCCTCAAGGAGCTTTAGTATTTCCTTTCTTACCACTTCTTTCATCTTAGGATTCAGCCATCATTGATGATCACGAACTAGTTTGGCATCTTTCTCCAAATTCATTTTGTGTTGACATAGAGTGGGACTAATGCCCTTAAGATCATCAAGAGTATATCCAATAGCAGCACGATGCTTCTTCAGAGTTTTCAACAATCTCTCTTCTTCATGCTCTGAAAGGTTAACACTATAATAACATGATATATCTTCTTCTCATCAAGATAAGCATAATTAAGAGTATCAGGCAACGGCTTAAGCTCAAACACGGGATCACCCTTGGGTGGAGGAGGATCCCCTAGGATTTCAACAGGCAAATTGTGTTTCAGGATAGGTTCCTGTTTAAAGAATACTTCATCTATTTCCCTTCTTTCATTCATAAACATATCATTTTCATGGTCTAGCAAATATTGTTCTAAAGGATCACTAGGAGGTATGGCAATAGAAGCAAGACCAATAATTTCATCCTTACTAGGCAATTCTTCTTCACGGTGTTGTCTACGAAATTTAGAGAAATTAAACTCATGAGACATATCACCCAAACCTATAGTAACAACATCCTTTTCGCAGTCTATCCTAGCATTAACAGTGTTTAAGAAGGGTCTACCAAATATAATGGGACAAAAGCTATCTTGTGGGGAACCAAGAACAAGAAAATCAGCAGGATATTTAGTATTCGCACACAAGACTTCAACATCTCTAACAATTCCCATTGGTGATATAGTATCTCTCTGGCAAGTTTAATTGTGACATCAATATCTTCTAACTCAGTAGGTGCAATATCATGCTTAATTTCTTTGTATAAGTCAATAGGTATTGCACTAGCACTAGCACCCATATCACACAAGCCATGATAACAATGATCTCCTATTTTAACAGAAATAACAGGCATGCCTACCACATGTCTATGTTTATCTTTAGCACAAGGTTTGGCAATTCTAGCAGTTTCATCACGGAAATGAATAACATGCCCATCGATATTATCAGACAAGAGATCTTTAACAATAGCAATATTAGGTTCAACTTTAATTTGCTCAGGAGGTGTATAAATTCTAATATTGCTTTTACGAACCACAGTTGAAGCTTTAGCGTGATCCTTTATCCTAACAGGGAAAGGTGGTTTTTCAACATAAGCAGTAGGACCAATGGGATTATTATAAGTGATAGTCTTTTCTTCAACTTTAATAGGTGCAACTACTTTTACTTATATGGGAGGACGATATTTAACCCACTTCTCCTTAGGGAGATCAACATAAGCAGCAAAAGATTCAAAGAAAGAAGCTACTATCTCAGAGTCAAGTCCATATTTAGTGCCAAACTTACGGAAAACATCGGTATCCAGATTTAACACAATCAAACTTAGGTGTCATACTTGACTCCTTACCTTCATCGAGATCCCAATCTTCAGAGTTGTGTTTAATTCTATCCAATAAATCCCATTTGAATTCAATAGTCTTCATCATGAAAGAGCCAGCACAAGAAGTGTCGAGCATGGTGCGATTGTTATCAGAAAGCCGAGCATAAAAACTTTGAATAATTATTTCTCTTGGAAGCTCATGATTGGGGCATGAATATAACATTGATTTAAGCCTCCCCAAGCTTGAGCGATGCTTTCTCCCTCGCGAGGCCAAAAATTATATATATAATTGCGATCACGATGAACAAGATGCATAGGATAAAACTTCTGATGAAATTCCAATTTCAATCGTTTGTAGTTCCATGACCCCGTATCATCACATAGCCTATACCATGTCAATGCATCTCCCTTCAAAGATAAAGGGAAGACCTTCTTCTTAATAACATCATCGGGTATACCTGCAAGCTTAAATAATCCACAAACTTCATCCACACATATTAAGTGCTCATTAGGGTGCTTTGTTCCGTCTCCTGCAAAAGGATTAGCTAGCAGTTTTTCTAACATACCCGAAGGAATTTCAAAGTAGACATTTTCATTTTCAGTAGGTTCAGTATGTTGAGGAGAAACTCTTTGCTCTACTGGTCGGGGTGAAGATACCCCGAACAAGCCCCTCAGAGGATTACTTTCCATAGTAACAAGTGACAGTAAATTTCAGCACACTATATAAATTTTTCCTTACCAAATTCCACCTACCAAAGGCGCTTCACTCCCCGGCAACAGCGCCAGAAAAGAGTCTTGATGACCCACAAGTATAGGGGATCTATCGTAGTCCTTTCGATAAGTAAGAGTATCGAACCCAACGAGGAGCAGAAGGAAATGATAAGCGGTTTTCAACAAGGTATTCTCTGCAAGCACTGAAATTATAGGTCACGGATAGTTTTGTGATAAGATAATTGGTAACGAACAACAAGTAACAAAAGTAAATAAAGTGCAGCAAGGTGGCCCAATCCTTTTTGTAGCAAAGGACAAGCCTGGACAAACTCTTATATAGAGAAAAGCGCTCCCCAGGACACATGGGAATTATCGTCAAGCTAGTTTTCATCACGTTCATATGGTTCGCGTTCGGTACTTTGATAATTTGATATGTGGGTGGACCGGTGCTTGGGTGCTGCCCTTACTTGGACAAGCATCCGACTTATGATTAACCTCTATTGCAAGCATCCGCAACTACAACAAAAGTATTAAGGTAAACCTAACCATAGCATGAAACATATGGATCCAAATCAGCCCCTTACGAAGCAACGCATAAACTAGGGTTTAAGCTTCTGTCACTCTAGCAACCCATCATCTACTTATTACTTCCCAATGCCTTCCTCTCGGCCCAAATATTGGTGAAGTGTTATCTAGTCGACGTTCACATAATACCACTAGAGGATAGACAACATACATCTCATCAAAATATCGAACGAATACCAAATTCACATGACTACTAATAGTGAGACTTCTCCCATGTCCTTAGGAACAACGTAACTACTCACAAAGCATATTCATGTTCATAATCAGAGGGTATTAATATGCATAAAGGATCTGAACATATGATCTTCCACCAAATAAACCAACTAGCATCAACTACAAGGAGTAATCAACACTACTAGCAACCTACAGGTACCAATCCCAGACTTGGAGACAAGAATTGGATACAAGAGATGAACTAGGGTTTGAGAGGAGATGGTGCTGGTGAATATGTTGATGGAGATTGGCCCTCTCCCGATGAGAGGAGCGTTGGTGATGACGATGGCGATGATTTCCCCCTCCCGGAGGGAAGTGTCCCCGGCAGAACAGCTCTGCCGGAGCCCTAGATTGGTTCCACCAAGGTTCCGCCTTGTGGCGGCGGAGTCTCGTCCCGAAAGCTTTCTTATGATTTTTCTCCGGACGAAAGAGTTCATATACCAGAAGATGGGCATCGGAGAGCCAACAGGGGGCCCACGAGGCGGGGGGCGTGCCCAGGGGGGTAGGGCGCGCCCCCACCCTCGTGGACAGGTGGAGGCCCCCCTGACGTATTTCTTCTGCTCAGTATTTTTTATTATTTCCAAAAATAACTTTCGTGGAGTTTCAGGACTTTTGGAGTTGTGCAGAATAGGTCTCTAATATTTGCTCCTTTTCCAGCCCTGAATTCCAGGTGCCGACATTCTCCCTCCTTATGTAAACCTTGTAAAATAAGAGAGAATAGGCATAAGTATTGTGACATAATGTGTAATAACAACCCATAATGCAATAAATATCGATATAAAAGCATGATGCAAATTGGATGTATTAGCCATCGTCGACAGCGAGGGAGGAGACCCACTGCTGGCCGCACTGTTATCTCTGGCCGAGCGCCGGCGCGGGAGGTCCTCCGATCCCTTCGTCGTTGCCCTAGTGTGGGCGGATCCGGCCTCCTGCCAGCCACCTATCCACATCCCGACGACCTTCAGGTATATCTTCCTTCGAAACCGCCCTAGCTCTACTTCCTCAGTTCGCTACGTCGCTGCATGTGCATCATTTTCTACCTCTCAGCCCCTCTCGATCGGATGGTCCAACGTCACCTATTTTTCTTCTTCTATTGTTAGAGGTAAAGCTACCTCATGGAGTCGAATCTTGTACTTGGTTCAAACGGGTGGGGGAATTTAGTATGTACATCGGACTTGGTACAAACAGGAAGGAAAGGGGGTGAAAGTAGTACAGACTGGTCATCCAACTGGTCTCTTGGTCGAAAAGGGAAATATAGGGGAAACGTTGTACACAGTGGTATGACCAGGACTAGATTTGATATCCACACATAGGAGTAGGTGGCTAGAGTGAACAAAAATTGGACCAACCCAGATATGTTTCTTGGATGTTTGTTTCTCGGGGCAACAAACTCTGAATCACCACTTTACGCCCCGGTTTAGGTACATGGTGCTGGACTGCTGGTACACCCACTGTCCCATGCCCTTATACCAAATATTTAGCTGTTCTTAATCTAATACCCCTGGTAAAATGAAGCCATGCCACTGTTATAAGCCATGACAAGTTTAGCCAAATGTTTTTGCCTGTAATTGTTTGGGACTCTGACTGTTTCCTCTGTAGCTTTTTGTGCAAATAGGGATATCCATTTCACCTGGTTGCTGTTGTGACCTTTTGGTGCACTGCACAAAACACTTATTAAAATAAGTGAATTTTGTGTTGTTTAACTGGAATGTCAGGATGGAACAGTTGGTTCATTTCGGTGGAACTGCACAAAGGGAGATCTGTGTTCCAATCCTCATCATCCATATTGGCACCATAACCTTCCTTTAGGTAAGAATGATATTTAATGCATGTGTTCATCTCTATTTTGCGACTGCCATGAGAAAATAATGCTATTGTTTACTAGTACACTTGTACTCCCTCACTGTCAAAACCCGTTTGAAATAGAAGGCCAATAATGTACTTGGTTTCACCAACTAGTGAGGAGAAAGAGAAACAGAGCTCGAAGAGGAGGAGGAAGAAGAAGAAGAATAAAGAGGAAATGGAGATCACACGATAGTACCGTCTTATGTTATCCTGACATCTTGCTAGTGGTATTGTATTGCTGTGTTGCTACTGGTCTTAATTTACTTGGAAGACTAGCAAGATGCTCGTGCGTTGCACATAACATCAAGATGCATTTGTATGAGTAGTTTATCTTGTGAGAGAAAAGGATGAACGAGGGAAGGCCATATTTGCAAATGTGGAGAGGGCTGTGGGTACCTTTTTGCAAAATTGCCATAGTTTCCTTCCTATCCTTCAGATATAAATCGGACGGCCTATATTGCAGGATGGCAGGCACACCATCATCACCAACTCTGTTTTTTATAAGAAAGTAGAGTAGAAAAGAGTAGAGTAGAGATAGATAGAGAAATGTAGCAGAGTAGTACTTGGGTTGACAACACATCATACTAATTAACTGGATTCTGGATGCATCTGTGACCCAGCTCTACACGATCAACAGTGCCAAGGTGATCTTGCTGAAGCCCGAGGCCTCAGTCGAGGCCATTCAAGGGCTCCGGCAACGTCTACCTTACATGTGAGACGATCCTCCATGGAGCCCTTCCACTTCTGAAGTCTCTACTGCAAGGTCACTTAATTAATTAGGAGTACTTAAGTACCACTAATTTATTGCTGCCTAATTTTCCTGTCGGAGTTAAACAAATCTTTAGTAGCACCCTATGCTGAATCATGTACGTGTGCATGTGTGTTTGTGGAGGTGAATCATGTGGTGGAGCAGGGAGGGAATCTTCGTAGTGTCATAACATAATAGTGCTATTGTTTTGCATGTCAATTTATTGCCATTGGTTCAATGAGGCCATGTTTTGCGTATTATCCATCATGAATTTGATGCTACTGTTAGAGTAATATGCTAATGTCTTTCTATCCTTTGTCACTAAGCTAATGAAGGTTTCACCTTGTTCCTACTTGTGCAAACAGGGATCATGTTGTGCCAATCATACATTTTAGTGGAACTACACAAGACAATACAATGAACTGTATCCCAGCCAGTGCTTTAGCTCTACTGGAAGTTCTTGATAATCTTTTGATGTAATCTCAGCACTAGTAAACAAGAGTGATTTCAACCATACATTTGAAGTGCACAAAAATATATACTATTGAGTGATTCCAGTGAGTGCTTTATCATCTCTTCTGGAACTACATGAATAAGCTTTTTTGCTCAGGTTGGTACCGGCCTAAGGCCTTCATCCATATTAGTTTGCTATCATCTCTATTTGTGTCGTGTTACTGTCATGAGAAACTCCTTTATCTTTGCACGTTAAAGTTTTGCAACCTATGATACATGGCAATGCTTTGAGTGTTGAGCTAATTTGCACTGATTAAATAAACTAATACCTCTCTTTAGGCAAGACTACTATGTTGCTAACTTTACCCATTAAGATAATGAGGGTGCATCTATTTGTTAGTGTATGTTTCATCAACTAGTCCCACTATTACATAATCTCACTCTCTCAATATATGTGCCAACAGGGATGCTCGATTTTGGTGGAACTACACAAAGACTTTGGGTGCTTCATTGCCTCGACAGCTTCCTTCCTTTCCTGTCAGTCGCTTATCTCGGCTTGCTTCCTTCTTTTGCTGTCAGTCGCTTCGCTTATCTCGGCTTCCAGTTAAAGGAAATAGTAATTGATATGCTACCTCACACACGTTGGTACTGGTCTTTATCCTGATTATTGTGCTTGTCATATGTATTGGTAATTTGGTATTGTGCTACTGTTTGCCGATTTCATAAAGGAGTAACTTGGAGCCTGAACTCGCAGGCAAATAATTACATTGGACGACTTCAGTAGAACTGCACAAAAAGATCAGATGGACAGATACTTATGCTGCTGCTATGTACTCCAAAGTTCACTCAAACAAGCATCGATGTTGACAAGAAGAAGTGCCTATATTCATTCGAGTATGAACCTGCGTCAACCAGTTGTCAAACTCCAAGTATTAGGAGAGTGAACGCCAAAAATATTGCTTGGCACATAGCCCAGAAAAACGCAGTCAAGTCTTTGGTCTCAACTTGTGCCTTTTGGTTATCGGCACATATGGTAACGAACTGTATGGCATGGAGTCTAAAGATTCCAGACAAGTTGGTTGACGCATATATTCATCTGGCACTTAATCAGTCTGCACGCCAGGGATGCTCCATTTCAGTTGAACTGCACAAAAAATTTGGGTGGTTCATTTTCTCAACCGACTCCTTTCTTGTCTGCAATGTAGAATTTTGGAGAGCTACAGGACCAAGATGAGCCAGTAAACTAGTTGGATGAAAGTAGTGGCCAAGTTGCTCAAACCTCCCTCGGCACGAGGCCACTATTTGAGGATAAACCTACAAGCAAAGTTCAGATTGTCTGTGCTGCCTCTTATGTACTCGAAAGTTTACTCGTACAAGCATTAATTTTAGAAAGAAGTACCTCCGACTGAACACCATTTACCAGTTTGTACCCTAGGTAATTAAAGTTCGTTGTTGGATGATATTGGTTGTGATCTCAATCAGTTGGATGCATAAACATACTGAACATGTGTATATCTGAATCTTTTTGTGAATTATCTATGAATTTGTCGTGTGATCTATCAATCATTGGATGCATAGACATGCTGAACTTGTGTATATATGAATCTTTGGAGTTGTTGATTGTGAATGTTGGCTATGAATATGAACGTGTCCTATGACCCTGAGTTTGATACGAATGTTTACCTTTTCTGTTGTACTTGTGTGTGAACTTGTTAGTATGTGCACTATGGGATTTGTGACGTGTGGGTGTCAACGGCACACCTTCTTCCCGAGAAGAATTGCACCTGCTTTGTTAGGGTAGCAATGGTGCATCAGCTCTTCTAATCTTTTTGCTCTATCTTCCCCCCTCCCCCGCTCAACCCCTGCCTTAATGTTTTCAGCCTCAAAACAAACATAGTATTGCGTTATTTTTGGGGCTTGATGAAAAATCGAGTGATGGTTTCTATAGGTTGGCCTGCCCAGCAAATGGGCTGCTTGTCGGTGTGGAACAACACCTATGGGATCACAAGAATCCCTACTACGGTTGCCGGGGCGCAGGGTTGCGAGAAGAGCAGGATTAGTAATCAGCACAAGGATCGTTTACCCAGGTTCGGGCCGCGAGGATGCGTAAAACTCTAGTCCTGCTTTTGGTGGATGTATTGAGTGTTCTTAAGCCCTTGAACTAGCTACGGTGGCTGAGAAGTTCCAAGGAGCCGAATCCTTCTCCAGTACGCCACGGGCCTCCTTTTATAGTCGAAAGGGGCTGCCACAGTGGCACACAGGAGGTGGAAAGGCGTACAGTGCTACGAGCTTATCGCCTGTATTACAGGACAAGACGCATTCAATGCATCGCTTAGGTGTCCCCTTGCTTTATTGGGGACGGGAACGAGGCCCGTCCCGTCCGCCGCTGCTACTCCTCGCTTCGACACGCGCCCTAGCCAGCGCTGCATGTGGCGCCATGTAGGCAGGCAAGCAGCTGAGGTGGCACGGCGGTAGGGTCTTCACGAAGATCTGCATGCTGCCATGCATGTGCTTGCTGATTTGGTCTGGGAGCTGCGTGTTGCCACGCAGGTGCCAGCCCAGCTGGTTGAGCTGGCAGCTGCATGCGAACGGCGGTGGAGACTTGGCTGGTGCGGGCCTGGAGGTGGCCCTGTTGGCATCCTCGGTGAGGGCCTTGCCGGGTGGCCCGGCAAGGGTCTTGCCGTGGCGCGCTGTTGTCCCCGGCAAGGATCTTGCGGGGGTCTTGTGGCTCTCCTCGGCAAGGATCTTGCCAAGGACCGTTTTCTTTTAATCCTCATCTGTTCTTGAATATTCCTTGGTCTTGACAAAGATCTGCATGCCACCATGGAGGTGCCTCCCGAGCCCTAGTTCCAACGTGGTTGGTTGAGTTGGAACCCGTGGGCTCGAGGGTGGCTCACTCCGCTGGTGTGGGCGAGCCGTCCTGGCAAGGGTCTTGTCGGGGCTGCTGAGGCTGCCCCCGGCAAGGGTCTTGCCGGGGGAACCTGCTTCGCCTCTCTGCTTCTTTGTGTTCTTGGCCTTGGCGTTGCCTTAGCTGTCTTGTACTTCGGTTTTACCTCGGTTCACCTCCCCTGTTCTGCTTGGTGCGGCCGTGGGCGCGGCTCTGACTGGCCGTGCACAGGTAAAGGGGTACAAAGGTGCGCCCCTTCTTTTGTACACCGACAGGAGCCCCCGGGCCTGGGCCACACATAAGCGTGACACGTTGTTGGGCCAGGCCCAAAAATGGTGCGCGGGCAGGAGGGGCGGTTTTTACCGCAATAATTTCACGTCTGCTGTGCTTCCCCACGACCCGCGTTGAATGCACGACGTGGAGGGGTGCGTACGTGACGTGGGCGGCATGCGTGGGGCGGTTTCCGCAGGCATGCGTCATATCGCGATACAGGGGTGGCTCGTGCCTTCCCCATGAAGAGGGAGAGGCGTAAGGGCGCGGCCCATTTACTGAATGGGGCCGGGTCGCGGTCTTCAAGGCATCCACACCCCACGATCACGGGGTGGGGAGTGGTCGCTTCACCCGTCCCCTCAGTTCTGCACGTTCGCCACGTGTCCTCCATGCGCTTGGGGTGGCAAGCGGTGGAGATGGGAAACCGGGCCGTCGCTGGTTGGGGCAGCGGGTCGGTCTCGATTCCCTGCGCCTCTGGTGGCTGGATTGGCCGAGCGGGGCGGCCGAGCCCCGACCCCACCCCTTTATAAAGAGAGGGAAGGGGGGGATGGCATCCCGCATTCTTCTATCTTCTATCTCCTCCTGCTTCTGCTTCTTCCTCTCATCTGCCATGGAGAAGGGGAACCCTAGTCCCTCGACGGTGGCGGCAAGGGTCGCTGCTCGACAGCGCGTCCCTCCTCCTCCTGAGCCCGCGGTGGTGGAGCCGGCCACGAGGGGAAGGGGGAGGGGGCGAGGCCGTGGCAGAGGTCGTGGAGCTCCGGGAAGAGGAGGACGGGGTGGCGCGCCAGCCTCGCCCCCGCCAATGATGCCTTTCCCGGCGGAGGGCCACGTTGGAGACCAGCCCCGCGAGTTCTTCGTCAGGCTGCGCCGGCCTCCGCATCGCCGTCTTCGTCTTCCCGCCCCGTTTTCCCGGGAGATGGAGCGTGACCCGCCCCAGACCCTCAGATTGCACATGAGGGGCTACGGGAATGGGGGCACGCGGGTCGACGTCGACTTCCCGGCTCCTCGGGTCATGTATCTCCGCCGTGGATGGAAGACGTTCGCTCGCATCCACAGCCTGACGGTGGGGCTCGTCCTCTACTTCAAATTAATGGAGGACGGGTTGCTCTCCGTCAAGGTCTTCGGAGATTTTGGAACTCGCCTGAAGTGTTGCGTGGAGAGCTCCTCCGACGGAGACTCCGACGATGGAAGCTCTTCCTCGAGCGAAAGTGACGAGGAGGACAGCGGGGCAGATGACGGGGACGAGTCCGACTAGGCGTCGGACGCCCCGCGCCTGGGCGGGTGCGGCAGCAGCAGCATCTGCACCTGGCCGCTCCTCCCGTGGAGTTTCTCCGGGGGAGGGGCCAGCTCCTTGAACTTCTCGGGCCGTCTCCTTGGGCGGCTGGCATCGGGAGGCTGCGGAAGAGGAAGAGGGTGGGTGGCGAGGCCGTCAACTCGGAGTACGCGGACACCGACGCCTTCGTGGCGTGTCTGGCGACCTGCCGCCTCGTCTTCCAGCTCCTTTCCCGGCACCGTCATCACCAGCCCACCCTTGGGTAGCCACCGAGGAGTTCTCTTGGTGCTTTCTGCTGCTCGTAGCTCGCCTAGGCGCCCCTTTTGCCCTTTCTCCTTCTTGACCTGCCTCCTGAGGAGAGGGACAAGAAAGGGATTACGGGCATCTCATCTCTTTTTTAGTTTGTAAGCCTTCGTTAAATTTAGAACTTGTAATCCCCTTGCTCATGTTTTTCATTCCATATGAACTGTACCTGTGTGAGGTGTTTTTAATGAAAAAGGGATGTTTGCCGGGTTTTTCATTCGTGGGTGGACCCCGCGACAAGGAGCGAATCCTTGTTACTATTTAAGATAAACGTTTTTCGCCCGGCAACAGGCCTTGCCGTCCCCCTCACTTCGTTCGACTATTCTCGCGCCCTTGGCGGAGGCAGGGATGAAGTGGGCTTAGGCTCCTCGCTCTATCTCCTTGCCGCCGCGGCTACAACCAAATCCGGACCCAGCAGACAATCCTTAGGTATAGGAAAAAGGGGAGCACGGTAGCCTGGAGATAAAACGAGGTTTCATATGTCCCAGTTCCGTACCGAAATGCATGACAAGGGATGAAAGACTTATCTGGATCTGCAGCCCCCGGCAACCTTGTCTTGCCGCGGTTGGATCCTTGTACTTGTAGCCCCCGGCAACTCTGGTTTGCCGGGGTCGGGGCGCCGATACGTTCCCTTTCTTCCAAGTAGCTCAGCAGAAGTGCTCATGTGCCCTGCGAACCACAGGATGGCAGAAAAGAATAGAGAGACGCGCACTCGACCTCTAGGCTAGGGGTTAGTCGCCGCTAAGCACTATCAACCCTAACCAAGGAAGAGACTCGACCTAGCATGCATGCTATAACTTAGGGCGCCAGCGCTTCATTTATTTGTGCTCAGGGTCTATGCCTGGCTTTGTACAAAGGGTTACATGCCTTGCTGGCAAGGCTTGTACAAAAGGGTGGCTTGTCGGGGGGCCCGGCAAGCTGCGCCTTATGGGTAAAACTTGCGAAGATGCTCGATGTTCCAGGAGTTGCTCACTAGAACAGCATCTTCGGTCTCCAGGCAGACTGCGCCAGGCCTGGTGACTCGTATTACCCGATAAGGGCCTTCCCACTTCGGCGTCAACTTGTTGGAATTCTTGGCCGACTGAACGCGCCGAAGAATAAGGTCGCCTTCCTCAAAGCTTCGGGCATGAACCTTGCGGCTATGGTAGCGGCGCAAGGCTTGCTGGTAGCATGCTGCTCTCACAGCCGCCCGAATACGATCTTCCTCAAGGAGCGTCGCGTCATCTTGCCGCAACTGCTCTTGCTCAAGCTCATCATAAGCGAGCACTCGAGGTGACCCGTATATGAGTTCCGTGGGGAGAACTGCCTCCGCCCCATATACTAGGGCAAAGGGTGTCTGGCCGGTGGCTCAATTTGGCGTCGTCCTGATCGACAAAAGAACCACGACAACTCATCAATCCAGCGCCTTCCGCTCTTGTGCAGCCTGTCAAAGGTCTTCGTTCTCAGGCCTCGCAACACTTCAGCATTCGCCCTCTCTGCTTGGCCATTGCTCCGGGGGTGTGACATGGAAGCAAAACAGACCTTGCTGCCGAGGTCTTGAATGTACTACATGAAGGTGTGGCTTGTGAACTGCGTGCCGTTGTCGGTGATGACTCTGTTTGGCACACCAAAACGGCAGACTAGTCCCTTGAAGAACTTGACGGCTGACTGTGCTGTCACCTTCCTCACTGGTTCCACCTCTGGCCACTTTGTGAACTTGTCGATTGCGACGTACAAGTACTCAAAGCCCCCGACAGCACGGGGGAAAGGGCCTAGTATGTCGAGCCTCCAGACCAAGAATGGTCAGGAGAGAGGGATCGTTTGAAGGGCTTGAGCTGGTTGATGAAGCTTCTTTGAATGGAACTGACGTGCTTCACACTTGGTTACTAGTGTCGTCGCATCCTAGAGGGCGGTGGGCCAGAAGAAACCTTGCCGGAACGCCTTGCCGACAAGGGCCCTTGACCTATGTGGGAGCCACATATGCCTCCATGTATCTCTGCCAACAGCTCCAGTCC
This sequence comes from Triticum aestivum, assembly GCF_018294505.1. Classification (NCBI taxonomy): domain Eukaryota; kingdom Viridiplantae; phylum Streptophyta; class Magnoliopsida; order Poales; family Poaceae; genus Triticum; species Triticum aestivum. The sequence goes on from NC_057811.1 coordinate 371,837,093, forward strand.
TTCCTCCCGGGGGATGCACTTCAATTTCACACCGTTCGGCCTTCTCATGTACAGGACGTTATCGACGAACTGGTACAGGGCAGACCGATGGGCTACTTTTTCCGCTTCTTCCTGTTCCTCAGGAAGTTCCCCCATTTGGAGGAATCGGACAGTATGTTGCGCCCATGCCGGAGCCTGGGGCTCGACAGCAAGGACCAAAGGCATTTCCTCTGCCATGGGAGCGGTTGTCTCCACGGCCAGGGCTTGACGCCCTGCCGGAGCCAATTGCTCTTTGGCAGGCTCAGCGTGCATGGCAGCATCCTTGCCGGCAGCCCCTGGGGGCTCGGCGGGAAAGTACTTGCCGGGACCTGATTTCCTCTTTGATGAACTCCTACCTCTCCAGAGCCTGCTTTCTGACCTTCTGCTTGATGGGCCGTGCATGAGGACAGACAGCTAGGTGGTGCTCAATCACCTCCCTGGGAACACCGGGGATGTCGGATGCTTGCCACGCAAACACGTCGGCATTCGCCCGCAGGAAGGTGATGAGCGCGCATTCCTATTTGTTGTCGAGGGTGGAGCCTATGGTGAAAGCCCCTCCCGTGCCATCCTCCCTGACGGACACCTTCTTGGTCTGTGGTGGCTCAGCTATGGATTTCTTGCTCTTGCCGGTGGAGCTCTCTGGCACGTCCTCGACGGTAGCACAACACTCCGAGGAGGTGCGCTTGCCGGAGTGGGTGCAAGAGGTCTTGTCGGGCTTCTTCTTCCCTCCCGGGGCTTCAGCGGCAGGAGCAAGTGCCTTGGCGGCGGCTGCTGCAACTGCTTCCCGGTAGAGTTGGTTGGCGCAAATCAGCGCGTCCTTCTTGTCGAAGGGGACGGAGATGATGGTCAAAGGCACAGCCATCTTCAGCATCACTACAAAAAAATACACTTCCGTGATGATACGTGTTTGTCACAGTAGGTCGTGTTTTTTGTCATGCATGTACATCCATGACAAATTTATGACAGAATCAAGATAGTCATACCTGTGCTGTCGTAGAAGTGTTCCATGACATTACCAAAATTATCATCACGGAAGTGTCCACTTCCATGACGATAAATCGCGCGTCACAGAAGTGCTTTCGTCAAGGGTGACTGACATGTGGCATCCACCGTAACGGAACGCCGTTAAGCTATCGGTTCAGGTTTTGGATCCAATAACCCATTAATAGCCCTGACCAATGGGGATTTTCCACGTGTAAAATCATCATTGGCTAGAGGAAACACGTGTCGGCTCATCATTGGGACAGATGTCATCCACTCAGTGGACAGAAGGCGCCTATGATACGTCGACACGTGGCACGGCCCAACAGTGGCCCATTCCTGTGAAAAGGCCGGCCCGTTTGACTTGGTCAAAAGCTGGCGGGCCGGCCCATGGAAAGCCTGTTAACGGCCTGTTCGCATATAGCCCATTTACAGCCCGCTAACCCAAGGCCCGTTACGCCCTATCCGAATTAGGCCCAGTAGCGTCATCTAGGCCATCCAATATGATTCCAGCCCGTTTTCACTTCTGGCCCATGTATAGCCCATGACGTCTTTTGGCCCATATGAGGCCCTTTGTAACTCTTGGCCCATTAGCGGCCCGTGCTGAAACTGGCCCGTAATGAACAGTGTATTACTTTACACCCATTAATGGCCCGTGGTGAAACTGGCCTGTAATGAACAGTGTATCACTTTATACCCATTAACGGCCCGTTATTCCGTTGGGCCGTTTCCAGCCCAAGTTAACTTTCGGCCTTCTGAGGGCCCATTTATTCGTGGGCTCATTTGCAGCATTCGGTTACTTACGGCCCGTTACTGTCATTTTCTGCTTGTGGGCCAAATTTAGCCCGTCGTTACAGTCGGCCCGTTTGTGGACCGTTAGTCTGTTGGGCCATTTTCATAGCATCACCAAATACGACCTATTAACGACGGCCCGTTATGGTCGGCCCATGAACGGACGATTTCAACTCTAGCCCATTTACGGCCATAATGCGGTCTGTTTGGCCCATGTTTGGCCAATCGATCATACGGCCCGTATAAGGCCCATTGATGATACGGCCCGCAGAAGGCCCATTGTTTCTACGGCCCGTAGAAGGCCCACTGTTTCTACGGCCAGTAGGAGGCCCAGTGTCACTACAGTAACTATTAGCCCATGGTTATTGTGGCCTAGTTTTAAAAAATAGGTTATTGCAGCCACTAGCTAACCGCGGAAAAAGAACTGCAATGACTACAAGCAAACAAATAAACAAGACAACAAGGAAATAAATAAGCAAGCAACTAACGCTAGGCTATCACGGCTATTACACATATTACATCCACTGGGCATCAAAGTTCTCCACCAGTGCAAATATAGGGAACAAAGCAGCATATCATATACACTGGTTGTCAAAGTTAGCAACCAGCACAAATAAACGCCGCAGCAAAACAAATCCAGAATTGAAACCACTTCAGAAGATCTCAAGAAACAATATCCTGGGTACCCATAATGCTGGCAAGATGCTTAGCAAGCTTATTAACTTTCTCTTGTTTGGCGCTTAAATCCTCCAGCGCTTGCTGTTGCACCAGAAAATATGCATCTGGATTCTGCAGGGACTTCCTTAGTCCTTTAGCTTCCTGTCGCAGCACATCTGATCGATGTCTTTCAACTTGAAGTTGAGACTCAAGAAGACGAACTGATTCAGGCAGCGAGTTCGAAGAGCTTGTGCCAGCAGTAGTGGCCAGTAATCGAACACTACATTAAGACAGGACTTTTGGGTTCCCTCACTGTCGTCAAGATAGTTTTTATCAGCTTTCTTGGAGACCAACAGGGATGTCTCACTATCTCGAACCTTATCTGCATTACTTCCTTTACCATTGGATAACGCGGTACTGTTCTCCAATATTTTTTCCGCATTCTAAAAGAGAAACAAGCAGACACATCACATGTTTACCATGTTGTATATGAAACTCATTTTGGTAAATGAGTTCAGTAGTAAAGTGGACAGGATAACAGCATGAAACAAACATATATCTATGTACCATGGTCACTTTATGGTCTATATCATTCTAGTTTTTGTTGCCAAATCAAGATAGAGACACAGTTCAAATAATATTTGTTCAAGACAAAGCAGAATAGACAGAATAGAAGTGTGGGTAACTATAGAGCAATAACAACACTTGTAATGTGCATGACATGAGAACATAACTGTTTATTCAATTGAAACTGAAATCAACATAGAGAAGGTTACAACAGCAAACATAAAGAAACAGGTTTAAAACATACCTGTTGCGCCATTGGAGTTTCAATTCCATCCTTCAAATTTGAAAATAGTTGGTATGAGTACATACAGTAATGCAAGAGCAAAGGAGTATGAACCATAGCTACCGAACCTGACCTGAGAACAAATCTTCTTCTCCTGTAAGTGTTGAGTTGGGATTCGGAGTGGTGGTCCTCGTGCTCTGGGCACTGCAGTTCCCTTACTAACTGCTCGTGTTTGGGTGCTATGTGGTGGAGACGGTGCTGTGTCAACTGGAACTGGGTTACTATCTGCCGGGGTTGGGGTTAGGAGGGGTGTAGCTGGTTCCCTGTCCAACTGGGTAGGGGTACAATCTGCGAGAGTCTAGGTTATGTGTGGTGGATCTGGTCCTTGGGCAAGTACAACCGTGGTTCTATCTGCATCAACTGGTAGCACTATCTTTTCTGAAGACCGTGTTGTTACTCCCTTAGATACTGCCATCACGCTCTCCAATTCAAATGGCTGATAAACAAGAAAAGTAATTGAAAGTATAGACATTGTATGATAGACAGGTGCAATGGATAGTGGGGAATAAAAGAGGGCATGAAATAATTCATATTTATGTTGTCTAACCAAACATGATAGCATCACACAATTTCACATATATGATGGCTAACTAAACAGGATATCATGACACAATTTCACATTATGATGGCTAACTAAAAAAGATGGAAAGACATAGTTCAAAATATGAGACTATGTAAACAGGATGACATGACATAACTATATAATGTGTTTATTAAATAGGTTGGCATGCCATAATTCACATACATTCACGGATAGAATGCCACAATTCAAAATATGATGACTGTAAACACTAAACAGGATGAGATGATATAACTATATGATGTCTTTATTAAATGGGTTGTCGTGCCATAATTCAGATAGATGATGTGTATGTACTATGTAAACATGATGGCATGATATAATTCAAATATATGATTTATATAGTAAGCAAGTAAGCAGATGGCAATCCATATATGATGTAAAAACTAAGCAATGCAAGACAACATGCATGACATGGGTAATATAACCCTGCCAAGTTTGAGCATAGACCTCAGGGGGAAATAGGATTGGTCATCAGTCTCTGAATCCTCCTCTGAGGAGCTCTCTGTAACCAGCAAGATGTCTGCTTCAGCAGGTAGCATTGTCTGCTCTGAATACCTTGTTTTCACTCCAGATACTTCCATCACCGCGTCAAATGGTTGATGCACAGGAAGAGTAGTTGAATATACAAATGTTGTCGACAAATGGAACACGTAATACAAAAAAATTATAGCATGATATAATTCACATACATGATGATTGGCTAAACAGCATGGCATTGCATAATTCGCATATATAATGCCTTTGCAACAAGATAGCATTGTATAATTCACATATATAATATCTTGCAAAAGATGGCAATGCATAATTCACATATATGGTAATTAGACACTGAACAGGTGGCATTCACACAAAGCATGTCTAAACTAATCAAATGACATAGCAATGCGAGACACCATACGCACGATATGAGCAACATAACCCTGCCAAGTTAGAGCATACACCTCGGGGGGGGTGGGGGGGGAATAGGACCGGTCATCTGTCTCTGAATTGTTGCGGATCGTTGCAGAAATTAAAAAATTTCTACACATCACCAAGATCAATCTATGCAGTTTACTAGCAACGAGAGGGGAGAGGAGTGCATCTACATACCCTTGTAGATCGCGAGCGGAAGCGTTCAAGAGAACGGGGTTGATGGAGTCGTACTCGTCGTGATCCAAATCACCAATGATCCTAGCGCCGAACGGACGGCACCTCCGCGTTCAACACACGTACGGAGCGGAGACGTCTCCTCCTTCTTGATCCAGCAAGGGGGGAGGAGAAGTTGATGGAGATCCAGCAGCACGACGGCGTGGTGGTGGAAGCAGCGGGATTCCAGCAGGGCTTCGCCAAGCGCAATTGGAGGAGGAAGAGGTGTCACGGGAGGGAGAGGAAGGCGCCAGGGCTTGGGGTGCGGCTGCCCTCCCTCCCCTCCACTATATATAGGGGCTAGGGGGCGCATGCCCCCCTTGGAGATCCCATCTAGAGGGGGGCGGCGGCCCTTCGGGGGACAACGACCCCCTTTGGGTTTCCAACCAGGGGGCGCATGCCCCCTCGGGGGGCAACGGCCCCCCTAGGGTTTCCAACCCTAGGCGCCTTGGGCCCTTGGGTGGGGCGCACCAGCCCACCAGGGGCTGGTTCCGACGCCACTTCAGCCCATGGGGCCCTCCGGGATAGGTGGCCCCACCCGGTGGACCCCGGGGCCCTTCCGGTGGTCCCGGTACAATACCGGTGACCCCCGAAACTCTCCCAGTTGCCGAAACTGGACTTCCTACATATAAATCTTTAGCTCTGGACCATTCTGGAACTCCGCGTGACATCCGGGATCTCATCCGGGACTCCAAACAACTTTCGGTTAACCGCATACTAATATCTCTATAACTCTAGCGTCACCGAACCTTAAGTGTGTAGACCCTACGGGTTCGGGAGACACGTAGACATGACCGAGACAACTCTCCGGTCAATAACCAACAGCGGGATCTGGATTCCCATGTTGGCTCCCACATGCTCCACGATAATCTCATCGGATGAACCACGATGTCGAGGATTCAAGCAATCCCGTATACAATTCCCTTTGTCAATCGGTACGTTACTTGCCCGAGATTCGATCGTCGGTATCCCAATACCTCATTCAATCTTGTTACCGGCAAGTCACTTTACTCGTTCCGTGATGCATGATCCCGTGACTAACTACTTAGTCACATTGAGCTCATTATGATGATGCATTACTGAGTGGGCCCAGAGATACCTCTCCGTCATACGGAGTGACAAATCCCAGTCTCGATCCGTGCCAACCCAATAGAGACTTTCGGAGATACCTATAGTGCACCTTTATAGCCACCCAGTTATGTTGTGACGTTTGGTACACCCAAAGCATTCCTACGGTATCCGGGAGTTGCACGATCTCATGGTCTAAGGAGATGATACTTGACATTAGAAAAGCTTTAGCAAACGAACTACATGATCTAGTGCCATGCTTAGGATTGGGTCTTGTCCATCACATCATTCTCCTAATGATGTGATCCCGTTATCAATGACATCCTATGTCCATGGTCAGGAAACCGTAACCATCTGTTGATCAACGAGCTAGTCAACTAGAGGCTCACTAGGGACATGTTATGGTATATGTGTTCACACATGTATTATGATTTCCGGATAACACAATTATAGCATGAACAATAGACAATTATCATGAACAAGGAAATATAATAATAACCATTTTATTATTGCCTCTAGGGCATATTTCCAACATGTATCCTCCTCTGAGGAGCTATCCGTAACCAGCGAGATATGCGCTTCGACAGATAGCATAGTCTGCTCTGAAGACCTTGTTTTCACTCCAGAATTTGCCATCACCGTGTCAAATGGCTGATGCACACGAAGAGCAGTTGAATGTACTAACATTGTTGACAAATGTAATATGTAACGAAAAAAAGGATGGCCTGATATAATTTACATATAAGATGACTGGCTAAGGAGGATGGCATTGCAAAATTCACATATATGATGCCTGGCTAAACAAGATGGCATTGCATAATTCACATAAATGATGAATAAACTAAACAGATGGCATTCGCACAAAGGATGTCTAAACTAGGCAGATGACATATTTGATGTATAAAGTAAGCAATGCAAGACACCATATACATGATATAACCAACATCAGCATGCCAAGTTAGAGCGAAGACCTCAGGGGGTAAATAGTAGTTGTCTTCCCCTTCTGAATCCCCCTCAGAACAGATATCTTCCTCTCGGTTACAATCCGAAATGCGTGGAGGGGGGCTGCCTTTGCGCCTACCATGGAGCGACGTCTGCATGAAATTTTATTGCCACGCAAGGCTCGTCTCTTTTGCTCTACATGTTCAGTTCCATTGTTTACAATAACTGTCATGCATAGGAATAAAACATAGTGAGATTATGTAAGGAGTGCATGCAGAAATCCAGAGTGATGGTAGCAACCTGTGGATAGACCCAAAACCAATAATAGCAGGCAGATAATGGCTTCAGTTAAAAAATACAGATAGTGGCTTCTTTACTGTTTGTTTCCCACCCAACATGAAACTCATAGTAGACACCGGAGATTAACCAGATAGTAGATAGATACTATTGATAGCGGCCCCGATATGTACCCCACAACCATTTAAAAACTCAAGTTTGACCATTAGTTTGGAGCTGACTCAGAGTCTAATCGGTGAACAGGATGATAAAGTAGCATGTAATATTAAGCGATGCATAACGTAAGTAGACACGAAAGAGTGCGACCTCTCTTGCGGACCCGTGTAGTCCTCGAGGTCATCTGCTCGGTTGATGATGGTAATGCAGTTTTCATGGCTGCCAGCGGCGGGGAAGAAGATCTGAGGCGGCGAAAGACAGTTTGGAGGCCGGATCCCTGCTGTGCTGGACCCTTCTGTCGTTGGAGTAGCTGAGCTGGGGTGGACGACGGCGCAGCAGGAGTGGGACAAACCACGCAAGGTTTTCTTTGACAACTATCTGTAAGAGAAGTAATTCTGTAAGGGCTCGTTTGAATTGGAGAATTCCAACAATGCAGGGATAGGAAATAAACAGGAATAGGACAGGAATGCACATGCAAAACAGAGAATTTAAAAACACAGGATTTCTGCCAATCTAGGTGTTTGATTCACAACAATTGGAAGATCACAGGATGCAAAGAAGCATGGTGAGATTAAGTCAAACCACAAGAAAATGTACGGTTATAATGCTATTATGCTACTATCTCTTAGTCTTGTGCTTCATGAATAGGAATTTGAAAAGGAGGACAAGTGAAAATTAAAATTCCTACGTTTTTTCTTTCAAGGAGACACTAAAGGAACAAATCCGTGTGCTCAGTGGACAATATATATAACATGTAGAGTAAAAAAGAGATGCAACAAGTGTACAACCTCTTTGGCGAAGCCATGTCGATCTCAGCGTGATTGGGTTGGCCGGTGAGGATGCTCCAGCTGACTTTGCTGTCGGAGGAGGGGAAGAAGATCTTAGGCGTCTGGAGATGGAGCCCGAGGTACTGCTCCGCTATGATGGAGGGTTTCGTCGTTGGAGCAGCTCCGGTGAGTTGTACGACGCCGAGGCTGAAGCAGGACAAGAGAGACAACGAACAACGTTAACCTGAGTGGAATTCTAATAGAATCTCCAATACATGACATAAAATACATAACCACAAAGTGCTAGATGTAAAATACATCAACCGCTCATCTCTGAACTTAACTGTCCAAACTGAACTTAACTGTCAAAACTGAACTTAACTGTCGAAACTGAATTTTGCTGTCGAAACTGAATTTTGCTATCGAAACTGAATTTTGCTGTCGAAACTGAATGCACTAGCAAGGTGAGGCTACACGTCGGTCGACTGACTTTTTCATCTCTGGTCAGTCGATTTTGCAGCCGTTGGATACAAAATCAAGGGCATGCGGTTCATCTTCAACCTCCACCCCCCTGAGCCGCCAGCCACCACCGGCCAAACAGCAGCCCCCCGCCGCCCGCGGCCGGCTGTGCGCCGCCCCGCCCGCCCCGAAAACACTCCCCACCGCCGGTCTGCCGCCGCCCCGGCCATCCCTCTAGCCCCCCCCCGTGCC